>NC_060883.1:8187205-8487205 GCF_021901495.1 Neodiprion virginianus | reverse complement strand
ATAAATTGTTCATTCTATCGTTTATGAATAATTCTACCGAAAGTTATCTAGTCGATCGTTTACGCTACCGTTTTGTAAATTGTTAATGAATGTCAATCTCTCGTACTGGTTATAATTTATGGTAAATTCGTCGTATTATCTACCGAGCTATCGTTACCTTGTTTTCTACCGATTGCAGTAGAGTTCTCTCGTTTCTAATTGACAGAATAATAATTTTCGTAGCGAGTAGTACAGCAAGGCGGGTTCTACACGCAGATTCCGGTTACCGACACTTACCGACCGAGCCGACCAGTCCGCCTATACATTCTCCCCAGACTCAAACCCTTTTCCGCTCCGCGCAGCCCAGACTCAAACCCTTTTCCGCGATGACGTCACAGTCTGACGTACCGAAGGTCAATTACCGACAGTTGTATCGATCGAGCGTCAAAATCGTGCTGTTTTACCTACAATCTTACCGACAGTTGTATCGATCGAGGGTCAAAATCGTGCTGTTTTACCAACAATCTTACCGACCGAAGGTCTGTAGTGCTCGCCTGTCCCACGATAGGACTGCTGATGTGTAACATGAACCACTCCGAATTCCTTTCCCACGGTAGGACTGCTGACGTGTAACGTCAACCACCTCACATTCCTTTCCCACCTTATCAGCCCCGTGACATTCCAAAATTAATGGTTCCGAGAATCGTGTTTCACTTACTCGGTTTGATATCCAAGGTCGACCGATAGTCGCGGTACAGAGCCTGCGGTGTCGGGTTACTATCGCTCTTGGAATGCCAAAAGGTGCGCGCGCATCCGTACAGCTGCCCTATAAAAAGGACGCTCATCACTGCAAACGATCATTACGTCACAACCTGTCAAGCATACGTGAGGAAAGAGCTCAAGATGGAATCCGCGAAGTGTTTGAGATTGATCGATATTATGGAATCGGCGTTCAAGATTTTATCGGAAAAATCGTCGCCGGCAGAAATTGCAAAATGGATTCGACTCGGAACCCAAAATATCAGGCTTTTGAATAAAATCTTACGCAACAACGCCTCAACGATCGGGGAGAAGACAAGAATTTTGACTACAATTGGAATTCTGAAATCGTTGACAGTCAAATTTCAACAATTGCAGAAAGTGGGTGACGGATTACGAAGCCGACGAAGAAGCGATCGAGTACGGTGGGAAGATTTGGAATCAGCTTTCGAGAGTAGAATTCGAACTGGATCCATCGTCAATTTGAAGCATAGAGATGTGGAGAGATTTCTAGAAGACGCAAAGGTACTAGCTGTGACGAGACTGAAAAACGCTCTGAAGAAAGACGGGAGCTTGAAAGCCAACGTTATCCTGGCTTGTAAATTTGAACTCAGAAAAGTTGATCGCACGGTGGAAGAGATCAAATTTTTTAATACGAGAAATGAAATCATCCTCCAGACAACGGATATCAGCCAATGGTTCATCGAAAACGCGACGGAGCGTTTGTTGAAAAAGGTGGAAGATTTCCAGGAAAAGGATTCAGGCTGGTCGCTGACCGAAATAATCAATTTGACTGTGAATATCAACAAGTACGTGCCACTACGAGGCGGTGTCTTCACATACACACCACTACCCAAAGATATTCAAGATAAGAAGGCTGTCGTCAACATCCGTAATAGCGACTCGTATTGCTTCCTCTGGTCGGTCACCGCAGCTCTGTTCCCAGCCGACAACAACCATCCTAACGCGACCAGCTCGTACCCACATTTCAGCTCAGTGCTACGGTATGATGGTATAACGTTTCCTATGTCTCTAGACAAAAACACCATTTCAAAATTTGAGAAGCTTAACGGTCTTTCAATTAACGTTTATGGTATAGACCAAGGTGATCGGAAAAAAAGTGAAATAGTACCGATTCACCTGAGTCAGAATAAGTCTGATAAACCTGTAATTCATCTTTTGGCGATAGAAACTGAAACCACTGACGATGACGATGACGATGAAATGGTAAATTATGAAAAAAATAGAATCTTTCATTTCACTTGTATTCGAAATCTGTCTCGATCGACAAGTTCTCAAATTTCCAAGCATAAACGTCAAACTTGGTTGTGCGATAGGTGTCTGTCTCATTTCAATTTTGAAAGATGTTTGTTGAAACACCGAGCTGATTGCATGAATTTAAACAAAACCAAAGTTATTCTACCTACAGATGAGGAAAAAATACTGGAATTCAAGAATTTCAAGCACAAAGAAACCGTTCCATTCTGCATTTACGCGGATCTCGAATGTTTACTGCAACCCACACATGAAAGTTTTGGGGAAAATAGAACAATTTATCAGAAGCATCTTCCGTATAGTATAGCTTACTATCTACATTGCGCGTTTGACGATTCGCTTTCAAAATTCAAAATTAATCGTGGAGAAACTTGCATCCAATGGTTTGTGAACGAGTTAAAGGAATTGGCACTTTCGTTAGAGGCATATTACAAGACTGTTGTACCGATGGAACCACTAAATTTCAATCAGATCAACGAATTTGATTTGTCGGCGGTCTGTCATATTTGTGAAAAACCGTTTACGCTCACAGACGTGAAACATCGAGATCACTGTCATTTCACAGGAAAGTACCGTGGTGCTGCTCACCGCAGCTGTAATCTAAATTACCAAAATTCGCACACCATCCCAGTGATATTCCACAATCTGTCGGGTTACGATTCACATTTCCTGATCAAAGCACTGGCTACATCGTTCGAGGGCACAACTGAGCTTCTACCCGTAAACAAAGAAAAGTACATTTCCTTCACTAAATTCGTTAAGGGGACAGATATAAAGTTTAGATTCGTAGATTCGTACCGTTTCATGCCCAGTAGTCTCGATAAATTATCATCGTATCTGGACGATTGCCGAAAAACAATAACACGTAAATTCTGCAGTAGCTTGAACAAATTTCGGTTATTGACTAGGAAAGGTGTCTTCCCGTACGAATACATAGACAGTTGGGAGAAGCTCGAGGAGAAACATTTACCAGCCAAAGAACAGTTTTATTCAAAATTGAACGACCGGAATATATCAGACGACGATTACGCGCATGCGTGCGACGTATGGCAAACTTTTAACGTCCAAACTTTGGGAGAGTATTCGGACTTGTATTTACAGACGGACGTGTTTTTACTGGCCGACGTTTTTCAAAATTTTCGACAGAGCTGTTGGACGACGTACAAACTGGACCCGTTACATTACTACACAGCGCCCGGTCTGTCGTTTGATGCAATGTTAAAATGTACAGACATCGAACTCGAGCTTCTCACCGACATAGACATGGTTATGTTTATCGAAAAGGGTATTCGTGGTGGTGTGTCACAGTGTTCGAACAGATACGCAAAGGCCAACAATAGATATATGGGAGAGGAATTTGATCCTGAGATCGAAGAATCTTATCTCATGTACTTTGACGTTAATAATTTGTACGGTGCAGCTATGAGCTTTGCTCTGCCATACAGTTCCTTCGAATGGGTATCAGACTTCAGACAATGCGACGTTCTTACCATCTCGGACGATGCAGAGTTTGGTTACGTGCTGGAGGTAGATTTGGAATATCCTGCGGAACTGCATGAAACTCATAAGGATTTACCATTGTGTCCGGAGCACTATGTACCTCCGATTTCGACCAATAAACAGCCAAAATTGACGCCCACGCTATTTTCCAAGAAAAACTACGTTGTTCACTACCGCGTTCTGAAACAATGTTTACAATTAGGTTTAAAATTACTCAAAATTCATAGAGTTCTCAAATTCAAGCAAACTCCGTGGCTGAAAAAATATATAGATTTAAATACCGATTTGCGAAAAAAATCTGACAACGAATTTGAGAAAAATTTTTACAAGCTAATGAACAACGCAGTTTCTGGCAAAACTATGGAAAACGTGCGAAAGTACAGAGATGTTCGATTGATCACCGAATGGGATGGACGGTACGGTGCGAGAGCTACCATAGCCAAGCCTAATTTTCACAGCTGCACCGTGTTCGACAAAGATATAATTATCGTTGAAATGAGTAAGATGATAGTCAAGTTGAATAAACCATTGTACGCAGGTTTCTCCATCATGGATCTGGCTAAAACGTACATCTATGATTTTCATTATAATTACATTAAACAGAAATTTGGCAACCAAGCAAAATTAATGTACACAGATACTGATAGTTTAATTTACAATTTTACCGTCCCCGACATTTACGAACACATGAAGGCGGACTTGCATAAATTTGACACGTCGGATTATCCTCTTGACAACGCTTATGGAATGCCTCGAGCGAACAAAAAAGTTCTCGGTTTGATGAAAGACGAGAACAACGGTAAAATCATGCTCGAATTTGTAGGGTTACGAGCTAAACTGTACGCATTCCGAGTCATGGGAGATGAGACAGACACTAAACGTGCCAAAGGTGTCAGAGGATCAGCATTAAGAAAAATAACCTTTAACGATTATTTGGACTATGCGTTGAAACGTGAAAATCTATCCTCAAATCAGCATTTGATCATGAGTCGAAAGCACGAGGTATACACCGTAGAACAGCAGAAAGTAGCACTGAGCTGGAATGACGACAAGCGGATCGTGTTTCAAAATACAACCGACACGCTTCCGTGGGGCTACAAGCCTACACCTTAGCTTTATAACTGTACCATGTCTGTCGATTGTCTAAAAAAGACGCATACTTGTTGTGTGTATCGGATATAAAATAAAGAGGGACATACGTTTTTACAAAAAAAATTCATTTATTAAAATGTTACATGTCCGATTCGTTTATCCAACTGTTGTGTGTATTGTCAAAACCTAACCATTTAACGTATATTTTTCTTCCACGCTTCTTGAGCACCTTCTCCACCAGATAGATATACGGATGCTTAACCTTGAGGAGCTCTTGTTCGTAGAAACCACCAGCGATGGGTTGATCTCGGTAGTCTTTGAGCTTGTACGTCACAGGATGAGTATTTTCCACTCGACTTATCGTGAATATTTCAGTCGTCCAATTGGGAGTGTAACCTTTCTCGAAGACATTTTTGAATTTGCTGATTCGAACTTTGTCGCCGGATTTGAACTTTGCCGATACGGTAGGTATCGCTCGAAGCCCTCCGTACGCCTGACGTAACAACAGCCTCTCGTTTGCAACGGTGACATCCGACGGTTTCATTCTTATGGTTCGGTGTTTGACGTTGTTGTAAGCCGAAACCAAATCGGATAAGATATCGAGCCACTTGTAGCTTCCTTGCATGCTGAACCGTGTCCACATTTTACCTTTCAGCGTGCGATTGAAACGTTCACAGATCGAAGCCTTCAGATTACTGTACGTGGAGAAAAGTTTGATTCCGTAGCGTGTCATAAGCGATTCGAATTTCGAGTTGTAAAATTCCGTTCCTCTGTCGACGTGTAAATTTTTCGGTACCCGTCCTTGGACAAGCACAGATTCCATTGCCTTCGTAACATCATCTCCAGACTTGCTCTTTATCGGTACAGCCCACGCATACTTTGAAAAGATATCAATGACTGTAAGCATGTACTTGTAGCCTTTGTTTTGTCCAGCGTACGACGTCATATCAACAAGATCCGCCTGCCAGGTCTCGTCGATGCCGCGCACGTCTACACGTCGACGCGGGTAATTCCGGCGTGCAGGCTTATGCAGTTCCGTCACCAGTGCTTGCTTTTCCTCGTTCATATTCCGACGCTATTAGTCTAGTGTCCAATTTGGAAATGATTTCCGCGTTTCGAATCGACAAGTCTCTGCCTGTTTTGAAGTCTGTGTAAAGGTATCCAAGGCTTTCTCCGTGGTGATCTCCAAAGCTTTGATCATTTGATCGAGGTTGTCGATTCGTTTTTGCAGCACGCCGAATTTTCGTCTCAAGGTTTTTAAAGTTACAGCATTGTTCGGCTCTGCGGGATCCGCGACGTTGCACAGTCTCTTGTTCCGTATATCGTAATGCCCGTCCGCTGTTATTTGAAACCCGACACCCGGAGGACCGCGAGTGTTCGCGGTCGTGTTTTTATTCAGCTGACGTCCAAACACGTCGACGCTCATCTCGGTAATGAATGCAAAAATGACGGGAGCTGCTTAATAAATGATTCCTGCTTCGCGTAGCTTTTCGATAATGGAGATTATTTCGTTATTGTGACTCGGATTTCCCGCTGCCTGAGATGCCAGGAGTAAACGAAGACGCTCCACCAACTCGTTTGGATCATTCCAGAAGACGTATTCCGTTTCAACACCTTGTCGAGTGATCATAGCTTGCGGAAGTAGACCTTTACCCTTTCGACGAGGTGACGGAGAATAATCCATCAATTCGGCAATGACATTTCTAAATTTGTAACTGTTATCGTTTCGAACAGCCCCGTCGGATGAGTAATACTTCTTATGCGCGTTCGTTGCGAGGATTATGTTTTTAAAATTTTCCCGATCTCCGGCGCTCACAGAAGAACCGTCGGGCTTCTTTTTGAACAAAAGTTCCAGCAAACCCTTCGTTTTCGGGTAACGCGTGTCGCCAATACGAACGTAGTCACTCTCAAAAGATATCAACGAATCACCGATCATCAGTCCGTTTGAGAGGTTGCGTACACCGTACACGTTGTCCAATTCGCCTTTTGTCTTCGCATCTCTCATCAGTGCAAAATACTCGTCCTCGACCGGTGTTTCTACGACTGTTTCATCCCCCGCCGAAGCAAAGGAATCGTCCATTTCCGAGAAAGTTTCATTTTTCGTTTCATTTTTCATCTCCTTTATTTCTTCTTTAATTTCTTCCACCTCTTGTTTGACAGGTTTGGTGTCTTTTGTAACATTCACCAGTTCTTGCAACGGAGTCACTACTGGTTTGAAAACGTCACTCAATTTATGAGTCGTAGATTCCCTGCCCGACTTGAGCAATCTGTGTTTTCGACGGATCGCAGCACTTGCTTGAGCGATCTGATGTAGGACATCTTTTTGCTTGGAAATTTCAGAGCTCCGCATGTTGACGCAACTGAGTCTGCAGCGCTACTGCGTCTCTTGCTCGAAAACGGTAAATTTTATTCCTTTTCCAGGCTAACAAAATAATCGAATCCCCTCCTGTATCGTCCTTCGTTGAGCTCACTGTCTTTGTCGATCACCAGAAACCCGTACTTCTCACCGTTCCAGCATGCAGAGCACACACTTTTAAACTCTGTGTAAGACATATCGGTGTTCACATGATCGTTGTATACGTGTCTCAGGTTCATATCGTCTTGTTTGAATAACACGAGTAAGTTTACGTTGTCGCGCACGAGATGTTTGGGAATACGCGCGTACGTCTGACAGAGATAGAAACAGTCAACGTCGTGATGTCTACCCATGCAAAAGTAGGCTCTAATATTGTCCTGCTTCTCGCACGCTACATCGTCAAATATGATTATTGAGTTGGGCCGTGCTTCTTCCGGCGGAATCACTTGCTCACGCTCGGTAAACGCAAAATACTCCGTACTCTCAACATGGTCCAGCAATTGCTTCAACAATCGGTATTTAGGTTGGTTGAGAGATTTCGAGTAGATGTAGATATTTTCAAATCTGAGTCCGTTGGGATGGGTTATAAGTGTGAGCAACGCATTAGTTTTACCACAATTCGACGGTCCACAGAATATCGCACGTACACTGTTCGGGAGTAATTCACCGTGCCGTTTGTGCTTTTCGACATTTTGCTCCGAAAGTTTGTCAAAATTCATCACGGGAAGCTTGGTAGGTTGTTTCTCAAATCGCATCTCGGACATGACTGATCGGATTTGCTATAAATACTCCGTTTTAAAGCACTTTTCTTCAGTCAACGCACGAACATGATCGCGTACAGAGGTAAACGAAGCAGCAGCAGGCGGCAACATCGTGGCAAGGGTCTGGTGAATAGAATCATCAACAAACTCCCGATCGAGTTGCATGTTCCCGGTTACCAATACTGCGGTCCCGGTACGAAGTTGACGAAAAGACTCGCGAGAGGCGATTCCGGTATCAACCCTCTCGATGCAGCGTGTAAGGAACACGATATAGCGTATTCGAAAAATCGTGAGAACCTTGAGGTTAGAAACGAGGCTGATAGGGTGTTGGCTGAGAAAGCTTGGAAACGGGTTCTCGCAAAGGACGCAAATTTGGGTGAGAAGGCAGCCGCTTGGGCAGTAGCTAATACAATGAAAGTAAAATCAAAACTCGGAATGGGAATGCGAAAGTCAAAAAATGTGACCTTGAGAAAAATTGTAAATGCTGCAAAACGTTCTATGGTTCCAAGCAACGATGCAAAAGTAGCTATCGAATCTGCGCTGAAGGGAGCTGAGAACGCCGTTAAAAAAGCGGGTGGTAAATGTAAAGTGCGAACACCTCGCGTCCTACCGGTACCTTCGAAAGTCGGTGGTTTTCTACCGTTTCTGATTCCTATTTTTGCCGGTCTCAGCGCTACGGGTGCGTTAGCCGGTGGTGCGGCCGGTATAGCAAAAGCTGTGAACGATGCGAGCGCGGCTAAACGAGAATTGGAGGAAAGCAAACGACACAACAAAACTATGGAAGCTATCGCGTTGGGCAAAGGGCTTCACATGAAACCGTACAAAACAGGTCTTGGTCTCCATCTTTCAAAAAACTAGATGCGATGCTACCACGTCGAGCGTTGACTGATTGGGACTTGTTGAAATATGCAAAAATCTTGAGGGTTCCGCATTTCCGCGGTGTTTTTATGCGAAACGAAATGCCCGAAAACGGTCCACGAAAAAACGAGTCAGCTATAATCAACCTTGACGACAAAGACGGTCCGGGAACACACTGGGTTGCGTACAAGAAACGCGACAATAATATCGATTACTTTGACAGTTTCGGCAACCTTCAACCACCCTCGGACCTCATAAAATACCTCGGCGTTGGTAGCGTCAAATACAATCATGAGAGGTACCAGGATTACGATACATTTGAATGCGGACACTTGTGTCTGAAATTTCTGAGTGGAGAGCTATATAAACATGGTGCGTGATTCGTCAAAGTCAGTCTACCACTCGCAGTCATGGATGATTCGTTAACGTTAACGATTTCGGGAACCTCTTCGATACTCGAGGCACAATATTTTCCACCGATCGAACTTGCTCGTGATAAAACTTATGCTCTTGGCTTGGTAGAGCTGTTAACCTTCAGTTCGATTCCCAACGTTGATGTCGGTCACAATAAAATTTACGTAGCTGACAAAGTGATCACCATACCTACCGGCAGCTACGAGATCGAGGACATAGAGAAGTATCTTCAAAACGTGCTAAGAAATACAGATATCAGGCTCGCCATCAAACCCAACAATAATACATTACGCAGCGAAATCACATGCAACCACACGATTAACTTTGAGCCGAATGATTCCATTGCTCAACTTTTGGGATTTACACCACGTGTATTGGAGGTTGACAAAACTCACGAATCGGACGTGCCTGTAACTATACTCAAGGTCAACGCGTTGCAAGTCGAGTGTAGCATTACAACGGGCGCCTACGTCAATGGACACAAAGTACACACTATTCACGAGTTTTTCCCGACCGTCCCACCAGGATATAAGATCGTGGAAGTACCGTCGCACGTCATTTACCTTCCGATCACCGTCAAGACCATAGATCACGTTCAGCTCCGGTTAGTGGATCAAGACGGAGACCTGGTTAATTTTCGTGGAGAAGTTATCACTGTGAGACTACACATCAAATCGCAATAAACGATGGGAATCGTATATAACAGACTGTCAAAGAGTAGGTATATCAGTAAGTCGACATGCCCCGATCAAGTCAGTCGTCGTTCGATTCCCGAACCGCTAACACCTCGAAACGTGGAGTTCCTGATAGCTCCGGGTCTGAAACTGACACCTTTTGGAAGAGGAATTTCCGACAAATAAAAATCCGATTTTGCTTTTTTATCATCTGCTACGTGCCATGGAGGAGGAAATCTTGAGCATTCAAACACCAGTCGTCTTTGACGAATCCGTTGCGCATTACGAGATTCACGCTCACAAACCTTACGCCTCGTCAACTTTCAACAACAGCGATGAAATTCGAATCACCGTTCAGCATCAGGATTTATGCATATTACCCAGCAAAAGTTCGGTACATATCCACGGACGACTCCTCAAACCTGATGGTACAACTACTGTGAACACACAGCTCGTAAACAACGCCATCTGTCATCTGTTTGAAGAAATTCGCTACGAAATTAACGCAGTTGAGGTTGATAGAAGCAAGAACGTTGGCTTGACAAGTCTCATGAAGGGTTACGCTTCCCTGCACCCTGGTCAGACTTGGCTGATGGAGAACGCTGGATGGCTCGATGTAGAAGAGAAGAAAAAATTAACCGATGCCGATGGTAACTTTGACGTACTGATACCGCTCAGCATGATATTGGGTTTCGCCGAAGACTACCGCAAGATTGTTGTCAACGCTAAACATGAGTTAATTTTGACGAGATCAAAAACTGACGTCAACGCAATCATGCAGACTCAGGAGGAGGAATTCAAAATCACGATCAATGCAGTGGAATGGCTAATACCGTATTTGAAACTCGCGGATCAGAAAAAAGTTGACCTACTAAATTTCATTCAGAGAGATCCGCCTGTTTCGATGAGCTTCCGCAGTTGGGAATTGTACGAATATCCCTTACTTCCCACAACATTGAAACACGTTTGGACTGTGAAAACTTCCACTCAGCTTGAAAAACCTCGGTACGTCATTTTGAGTTTCCAAACAAGTAGAAAGAACAAGACCGGCAAGAACGCAAGTCATTTCGATCATTGCGATATCACGGACGTCAAGCTATTCTTAAACTCTCAATCTTATCCGTACGGTAACCTGAACCTCAACATGAGTCGTAATCTCTACGCGCTCCTGTACGAGATGTACGCAAACTTCCAAGCTACCTACTACGACAAGAACCCCGAGCCGTTGCTGACAAAGAGTGAATTCCTTCGAGACGTCCCCTTGTTCGTTATCGACTGTTCGAAACAAAACGAATCTTTGAAGTACGGACCCGTCGACATCCGTCTTGAATTTGAAGCTAAAGCCAACTTTCCCGCTGAAACATCGGCGTACTGCTTGATCGTTCACGATCGTATTGTCGAATACAACCCGCTCAGTGGTGGGGTGAAAAAGTTGGTATAAAAGCTGACCCGTTTCCACCATCTCGCACAGTTCAAAGATGGAGCTCATCGTTGACATACAAGGCTTTCGTAGACCTCTCAACAACACCTTCACGTTAAAAGAATTGGCTGTAATTTCAATCTACTCGGAAGCATCTCCTTCAGTGTTTTTCTTCAAACCACCTTACAAATGGAATTTACTGTACGTCAAATATAAAAGCCAAAATTCTTGGTTAGAACGCGATTTTCACGGCTTACGTTGGAGCTGTGGAACCGTACCTTTTGAGGAAGTTGAGCGGACCATTCAAGACAGGCTGTGCAAAGCTCAAACCGTGTACGTAAAAGGAGAAGAAAAACGAGATTGGTTGCTCAAAATCGTTCCGAAAGTTGAAATCATCGATATGTTGGACTTTGACTGCCCGTCGCTTGAAACCCTGCAAAAAACTTCAGCTCTGAGATGCGACCTTCACACCATACCCAACGCAATCTGTGCAGCACGAAACGTTTGCATACTCCAGAATTGGCTACAAAATCATCGTACTTTCCGGAAGGCGAGGCTGTACGATTTGTGTTACTGCGCAGAAGCGTCTACAAGAACGGTCCCGCATTCCTGGCGAATATATCACCCTGGTCATGACACTGTTGAATAGAATTATTGTACTATTTTTTGTGAAGTAATTGTCAACCGTACTCTAAAAATTGTACTCAATAAAACTTTTAAAGAATATTCATGAAATAATTTTATACCTTCACCTTAGCTCTTAAGAGAGAGAATTTTTTTCAGAAGCTTATGTAAGATTCGACCTTGCTCTCCATCCTTGACCGAGCTGTACTCAAACCGAGTTTTGCATTCCAAGAGCGATAGTAACCCAACACCGCAGGCTCTGACCGCGGCTATCGGCCGACCTTGCACTCCGGTCTGAACCCGTCCAAATACTCATCGTAGAGTTGCAGCTCGAAAACCCTCCGTCGTCGCTTAGTGGTGTTCGGACATTTTCTTAGATTTTGAGACTTAATTCTAGATACAAAACGTACGTAGGATTAAAGGTATACAGGATGGATAAATGAAAAAATATTCATAATTTCAATCTTTTTTTGTTTATTAAACGTAAGACTTACACAGAACATTGTTTGAATATTATACGTATACAAATTCGAGTTGACTGTAGGGTCCGCCAAGATAGCGTATATGCAACCGTATCTCCTTACTGGCTGCTGTCACCTTCTGGTACAAATCTTCGTTTTCGTGGAGGGCTTTGTTCAGTCGGTTGGGCAGAAAAATCGTGAAAGCGTCGTCCAAGTCCAGAACGATTTTGTCTCCAAATTTCGTTTTGACTCGACGAACACCGCTGACTCTGTATTCGAAGTAGGCTTCAAGATCCGAAACTTTTTTCAACGGCAGAAACGTCTCCAGCCGCGCGATTTCGTTCAGTTTTGAGAAGTCCATTGTCGTTACGGCTCAGTTGTAGGTGCTCGAAATCTCTTGTAAGTCGATTGAGGTCGGATCTGATTTTCAGGAGATGTTTTACTTCTCTGATATTCTTGAGGAGCAGTTCTAATCGTTTCTTCAACTCACGTTGTTCCAGAGCACTTCTCATTTGCAAGAAGAACAGCTTCAGACTGACGATGAACTTTTCACTTTTCGCTTTTATAACGTTCCCCCACCACATAATTTGATGGAGGGTAAGGAATGTCACGGGACCGATATCAAATACGTATGCGCGCGCACCTGACAAGTTTCGACTTGACGGTGAGCGGCACGCGGTCAAAGGATTCCGGTGCGACGTTGGGACAAACAATTCTCGGAACTATTAATTTTGGAATGTCACGGGGCTGATAAGGTGGGAAAGGAATGTGAGGTGGTTGATGTTACACATCAGCAGTCCTACCGTGGGAAAGGAATGTGGGGTGGTTCATGTTACACATCAGCAAATTCTCGGAACCATTAATTTTGGAATGTCACGTGGTTGATAAAGTGGATAGACAAAACAAAGCGTTCGACAAGTTTCGACGGCGAGCGGTATGCAGTCAAAGGATTTCGGTGCGACGTTGAGACAAACAATTCTCGGAACCATTAATTTTGGAATGTCACGTGGTTGATAAGGTGGGAAAGGAATGTGAGGTGGTTGATAAGGTGGGAAAGGAATGTGAGGTGGTTGACGTTACACGTCAGCAGTCCTACCGTGGGAAAGGAATTTGGAGTGGTTCATGTTACACATCAGCAGTCCTATCGTGGGACAGGCGAACACTACAGACCTTCGGTCAGTAAGATTGTTGGTAAAACAGCACGATTTTGACCCTCGATCGATACAACTGTCGGTAAGATTGTAGGTAAAACAGCACGATTTTGACCCTCGATGGATACAACTGTCGGTAAGGTTGCACGGTTTTGACCTTCGGTACGGCAGACTGTGACGTCATCGCGGAAAAGGGTTTGAGTCTGGGCTGCGCGGAGCGGCTCGGTCGGTAAAGAAGGTGTTTGTACTCAGAACCCGCCTTGGTCTACTACTGTAGCGTCATTTGCAACTTGGGTAAGATTCCGTCGCCCAGTGACGTGTAGTTTAAGTAAATTCTTGCATTATATCGCTTCTCTCGACCTACGTTCTTTTTTCTCTATTAACTACCGTCTTTCGTTTCAAAGCTACCGTTTAATTCTATTTTACTGAGATCTTTGTGAACAACGATTGCTCATTTTATTAACTACCGCTGTCGATACCATTTCATTTGCCTTTTTCAACCATGTAACCTTGCCGACAATATATGATCGATTGACCTATTCATTTTTCCTCACTGGAGTTTATTCTTTATTTCATTATTTTCTTTAATTCTGTAATTATTGTTAGCTGCCTCGAATACCACTACTCTACCAGTTCGTGTGAGTACCTGAGCCTAGCCAGCCATACAACGGGTTCTCTATTTATTTTTCATACGGTTTCGTGTTATTTTCATTGATTCGTATTGTTGTTTGAAAATCGACGCTAACGCATCTGGCGCCCAACATGATTGATTTTGTTATAGTTTAATATTCTGAATAAGTGTAGAATCGCGCCAAAGTGTCAACGGTAAGTCCTCATCCGAGGGTAACAGAATTTAGTGTTACACTGCATACATGAAATAACAATAAAACTACATGTCAAATTTTAAATTGATTCATTGCATAGTTTCTTCACTAGAAAATTCGAAAAAAGCAGTGAATTTTGCGAAAAAAATCAAATCCCCCCTTAAATGTTTTGACTGTCGCTTTGCTACAAAAGAATGTAATAGTAAGGATGTTGTCTGAAGACAAAATTCGTCAGCAAATTCGATGGGATTCTTGATTTTCGTTTCAAGCGTTGTTCTAGGCTTTACTACCCATTGCTTGTATAAAATGGTTTTCATGTCACGTTTGTCCAGTGAGTTGAGCAGAATACCGTTCAAGCGCTGAGATCCTGAGCACGTATTACATTCTTCACAGTAAAAGTCTGAGTCAGGTTCCGGACATATCAAAGTTGCCAAACAATCCTCGTAATGGGCTAATAGATGACGGAAGGACGCAAATATGGAAAATTCCACTCCCAGCTGTGGACTCTGTTCAATGAAGTTGATACAATTCCTTTAGATTGCATAGAATAAGTCTTTTTGGTATCTTTCTCCTTGGTTGTCTCGCATGGAAACAGTCTTTCATGCCCGGCATATTTACATTGACTTCGTCAGATTGGTAAAAGACCTTCACATCATCTACTGTTGCAGGATGCAGCCTTTTTCCTGAAATAATGTTAACAGTGAATTAGAAGTCACCATGCACATTGTCAAAATTTGACAATAAGGGCTTATCAAAGATCTTACTAAGCTTTGCATTCAATGAAGACATGATGTGTTGTTCTTTTACAAGCTTCCTCGCAATTCGGACCATAGGAAGGTTCTGAGTTTGCGGGAAATGGTCACATTGGCCTAACTAACTGGATGCAGTAGTGTCAGAATTTCTATTTTTTTTTTTTATTTCGTGACAGTGTTGGATCGTTGAATTTTATTTTCATCGCAAAAATCATCTTCCGGAAGCTGGTAGCGTATTCGGTAACTTATGGATCTGCAAGAGAATTCTCACCCACTTCTAAGACTCTTTTCATACTGGCAGACACCGTATCGACCTAATTTTCTGTCAATTTAGTTAATTTAACTTTTTTTTTGGAATTGGTGATTGTTGCAGACAACGAAATGCTTGATTCATCGTTAGAAGCTCATTATCAAGATCAGGGGCAGTTTAGTTATTGCAGATAATTCAGATAATTGCGGAGTGGCCAAAGTATCATATTCTAAAAGATAGTTTCTGACAGTATTCGAATATCAAAACCCCGATGTTATGAAATTTCGAACTCGAATGAATGAATTATTTCAATTTCAAATGTGTACCTTCATCATTATTTTCGCATTTGCCTTCGATTGGTTTGTACGTCAAACACTGTTGTCTGTAAGTGTTGCACAAGTACTCGCTACAACTAAGCAACGAGATTTTCGCCAGAATGTGATCCAAGGGATGTCGTAAGCCTCACGTGATTTTATGACCTTTCTTTCCGAAAGGATTGCAGCACCGATCGAAGTGCTTCGTGCCTGGAGGTACCATTTTCGTCACCTAAGAATGCAATTCGGAATAGTGAGGATCAGAGAATTGTTACGTTTGCCTGTAGATATCATTCATACCCATCATCATCATCACCATCATCATCATGTCATGAGATCTGTCTGCCTAGACTATAAATTCGTAGAAATTAACAAAACCAACCCAATCCGCTCAGTCTGATGACTAGAGGAATTCCACCTGATCACGAAATAACACGTGAAATATGATGTATTTTCTGATTAAAGACTGGATCGTACTGAAAACATCAACTGAGGTTGTAAGTAGCACGTGAAACAATTGATGAAAGATGGCGCTTGAGTGGGCAGTAGTGCCATGCGTAGGGTAAGCAAATAGTTTGATGCACCGCGAATTTTGAACCGAATTTTCGCCACTGTGTGAATATTTGTTGATATATTTTCTGAACCACTGCCACTGCTCACTATGAAATTTTTACACAACCATTCGCATTGATGAAGGCACGCTGTATATGTATAAATGGTAGCCCACTCTATTAAGGCACTTTTCAGTTACGAATAATTTGCGTTCATTTTGTATTGAAACTACATTGAAATGGGATATGGTAAATCCAAAAAGAATACTCTCAAGAAGTTTACAAAAAAAGCCAAAATTTTTGTGAAGCAACTTTTTTCATATATCGTCCAGATTTCAAGCTACGTAGGCGCGACAAATTAAAACATTGTCGAAATTAATTTATTGGATGACGTGTTGTGAAGAAATCATGTGGCAAATAAATCTGGAAAAAATTAAATTTTATTCTTTCAATATGCACTTTGACTGTGTAAAAGGGCAATCAGATTAAAATGGGTCAGGGAAATAGACTGTTCGATTTGATGTGGAATACGCCATGTATTTCGTCTGCTAAAATTCATAATTCAGTTTCATTCCTTGTAAGTTTCAAGTAATATAGCATACATGTATAAAGCTAATTTCTTAATGTCTTCGGATTTGAACTATTTAACGCCTCAATGGAATAGTTGTCTTTTTTGAACTCATTTGGTATATCTAATTTTTTTCTTAGCTCATTGTATTCTACGCAATGTGTTAATTTATGCAGGATGTCGTCAGGCTCAGTACGCTAATAGCAGAAAACATCACCGGTAAAAATACGCTGTTCATTTTTTCCTATTACGTGGATGGCGTAAATGTCAAGGAGCCGTACTTAGGCTATTACCCTTTTAGATCATACGGGAATCATAAGATTAAGTATGCCGACAAATTAGTATCGTTCAACAGTATATATGGATATAATGCTAGGGAGGAAGACTGTTCACTGGCGGCCTGAGCAGCTCTTTCTGCAAGTTCGCTGTACTTTCATAGGTCTGTTTCCCCTTTTTATCGTAAGTTTAATCAAATCTAAATTATCCCATATTTCTTGAGTTCCGATATGTGCAAAGAATGTGCCTCTCACCCGCTTTGCTCAGTTATTCTTAGCATCACAGCAATTGTTTTTAGCTAGTAATTTTTTCCGGGGGAAACTCATTTTTTAATGTCTGTTGATGAGTCGGGCATCCGCTTGTTAAAATTCAAAGTTTAGCTGAATACTTCAGATTTTATATTTAGTATTCGTATTTTAATACGAACAGCATGGCCTGGAGAATTATTCGGTAAGCGGAGTAGGCTTTCGTGATAAGCAGTCTGAATTGATTCGAGTTTCTCCAGGTATCTTATATTCCACATAAGAGCTACGTACAACGCTATGGAGGAAACTAATGAGCCAAATAATTTTACACATACTTCCCATTTAACTGTATCTATTCCGTTTATTGTGGAAATTATAGCTCTTTTCCCGTCGGTCTTAAACTCTTATCCGGCTTTTTCAAAAATTCTCGACTGCGTAAATTTTACGCATTAATAGGTACAGTTGAAAGTAATGGCTATTTTTTTTTTTTTTTTTGTTAAATAAGACGGCACCATAATATTTCTGTTTTGCGAAAATTTGTTTACAAATTATTGATTTTGAAATATTCTTCCAGGCCTAGGATTTTTCCAATATTTATTGTCGTTTGGGAAATAAATTCCATATCATCAGCAAATGCTCAGAGCATGATTTCTCTTACGTGGTTCAAGAAGGCTCCTCTAATATCCCTTAGCGTAATAAATTGTGTTATGTCGCAAAAAAAGGGCAAGGAATAACAGGCTTGAAGTATCACCCTGCAATACATTTTGCGCGTTTTTGCATGGTTTAAAGATACACAGGCTACTCTTCACGAGAATTTTGGCCTTTTTGTATAGTTCCATTGAAATATTCATAATTTTGAAAGAGAAACCAAATCTCTGTAATTTTGACCAAAGTTTGTCATGTGATACGGAATCGAAGGCCCGCCTCAGATCAACAAAGAGCACATATAATTTAGCGGCCATATTTTTTAATTGATTCCATATTAATACGTATAGAGTAAAGATATTATCACATGTGCTCCGGTCTTCTTTGAAGCCAGCCTGCCACACCGAAAGCAGTTTATTTTTCTTCACCCAATTATATACTCTTGCGCAAATGATTGTAACGGGTTTTGAGCCAGTCTAAAATGTAGAATAATAAACAGCGGATGAAAGATGGGGTTCAAAAGAGAAGCGCTAGTTTTGGCACGCAAAACTTGATGAGTGCATTCTGATGAAGAAAATGGCTAAAATCTAGAAGACAAAAATAGGATTTCCCCGTGGTGATTGGTCACAAATTAGGCGAGAGTCGACGCATCTTTGAATTCAATTTGACCGTACTGGCCGCCCAGATACTGCAATAGCAACCGCTCCTCCTCCATCGTCTGCACCAATTTCTAGTATTGGGTCTCTTGGGAAAATTTCCAGCCCCGTCAATTTCTTCGTCGGTAGGAATCCGTTCATGCTTGCAACTTTGTTCAGTCTTGTGAAATCCATTGTTTAAATGTTTAGCAGTTACGTGTTTCTTGATAAATTTAGATTTGCTAACTTTTTTGTCACTTTGTTGAGTTCTGACTTCTGTTTAATAAAGGTTTTCAAGTCATGAATATTTTTCAAGAACAGATCGATTCGCTGTTTTAGTTCTGCTTTATTTGGAGTTCTCCTCATGAGAGCTGAAGATGCAAGACTGTCTTTCTGACCTGAAATTCAGTCTTTTATAGCCGTATTCCTCCTACCAGGCACACAGAATCCTTGAAAAACTTCTAGAAGCTACCGAAATGATGTGTCTTCAATTGTACGTTAAAACCTTTCAGAATTCAACGTCGCACCGTAATCCGTTGTCCGCAGGCCGCTCGCCGTCAAGTCGAATCTCGTCGGACGATTCCGAGTATTGTTTTTCGTCGGAGGATTCCGAGAATCTTTCAGGGTCAAAGAAGCGCTTTCTCAGGTTCCCGGACCGCTAGCCGTCAAATCGAAACTTGTCGAACGCATTGTTTGTCAGCCTACATTCGTTCAGGGTCGAAGCAGCCGCATACAAATTTCAGAACCTTCCCGAATTCGACGTTGCACCGCAATTCGTTGTCGGCAGGCCGCTCGCCGTCGAGTCGGAACTCGTCGGACGATTCCGAGTATCGTTTTCGTCGGACGATTCCGAGAATTGTTTTGTCTAAAATTCGTTCAAGGCCAGAGTGGGTCTTTCAGAATTTAACGTCGCACCGAAATCCTTTGACCGAATGCCACTCACCGTCGAGTCGAAACACGTCAGACGACTTGTTTGTCAGTCTAGATTCGTTCAAGGCCGTGAGAATCTTGTCGAGCCTTCTGGAAGCTCTCAAAACCTGACACATGCCAGGATTCTCGGTCGAACGTTCGAGGATCCACGGGGTCCGCTCGAACGCCTGACGATTCACGGACCGCGCTCGGTAATGCAGTTATCGATCCCGCTCGATGAGCATGATTTTCTTTACCGACAAAGAGCACAATTTATCCCATAAGGGGTAACACCACGGCAATTTCAGGCATTTTTTACCGACGATCATAGTCATTTGGAGGATTTTTTACCGACAATCATGGTCATTTGGGTGATTTCTTACAGACGATCATGGTCATTTGGGAGATTTTCTTACCGACAAGCGGTCGGCAGAGCACATTATATCTTCGAGAGTGCGGGTAACCTTCAAGGGTTTACGTCTGGGATGCATGTATAGGCGGATTGGTCGGCTTGGTCGGTAAAGAAGGTGTTTCTATCCAGAACCGGCCTTGTTATACTACTGTGCTGGGTCTATAGTACCAAAAACTTCGTCACACTGCTAACGATAATGTGAGTAGTTTATCCATATTGCAGTGGATCCACGAAATAGAACAACAATAGGGGGTGGGGGGTTTAAATTTATTTTCTAATTCAAGGTCAAGTCTATTCAAGGATTTTACACACCATGATACCTCTGTTTTGAATTTGATGCATCAATCATGCTCAAATATGACACGTGCATTTCGCTGAGGAAGGACTCTAAAAAAAAACGTCGCTGAACCCCTTTGTCTTTTATCATTTTTTCTATACCTCCGCATACATCCCCACGTTTGCATGCAGGGGAAAGGGGGGCTTGTTGGGGTAGGTACACGGGACGTTTTACAAGGCGTGATGTGAAGGTATTTGCTTGCGCAGTACAGCTGAGCGATACCCTATGCGACAGTTCAAATACCAAGGAATTAAAATGAAACTTTTCATATTGTTCGCACATCGTCAAAACATGATAAAAATTTTTTGAAAATTTCTTAGAAGCTTATTTTCGAAACGATACAGGTTGTATGGCAATATATCAGAAATAACTATTCCAAAGAAATTAAAATATCCAAATTAATGAACAAAATGACGCATCTTACTAAAACAATCACAACTCTGTTATTTTTCAATAAAAATAACCAAAAATGTAGGTGAGTTTCCTTGAGATATATTACTTTAAGAAAAAAAGGTAGAATAGTAAATTTGTTATGAAGGAAGAAATCTCATGAAAAAAGCGATCTTCGTTTTATACTAAAAATATGACGTATTTTTATTGTTGAAACAGAATATCCCTGAAGTTTACATTCACAAGGACTGGTAAAATATGATTATTTATTAAAAAAAAAGTTTATTAAAAAAAAAGTATATTATCAAATTACGCGCCTGAACAATGGTCGCAAATCGTAAAGCTGTGTTCTTTGCAGATAGGGTATTGACAAGATGTATAAACCTTCTTGCTCTCTTTGTCTTCTTTGCTGGTACAATTTGTATATCACTGGGCATGCGGCAGTTCAATTCGTTGATGAGAATGTGCTAATTGGACATTTAATTTTAAAATGCCTGCGATTCTATACCTGATTTCTCTTCTAAGCACTCGAAAGTTCTTGATTCACTTGGGTACAGGTGAGATTACTCAACTTTAGATACCTATCGCACATATTAACGGTCCAAGAAAGACGCAACTGGTTTGGAGGCATAGTGGTATGTTCGAACTAATGCCATATGGAGCCACAGACGGGATTTTTTTAGATTCAGGTACTTCAAATTAACGAAGAAGAGATGTGGGGTCGTTTGTACCCCGGTGTATCAAACAAGGGTTAGGAATCATAGAATTCTGCTGCACCCACTCTCATGTTCCATTATATCAGCAAATTTATTTTATATATATATATTATGGTATATTTTACACCAACAGTAACGTATCAAATATATTTAACAATTGAAACGGACTTTCAAAGGTTTTCATGCATATCGAGTGATTTCGACGTAGTTTTTTTTCGCCGCTCATAATGATAATAATGATAATATATATTCATTCGTCACAATTATGTTTTGCAATACATGTATTTATTAGAGTAGAGAAGAGTAGGGGGTTGGGAATAATAGATAGAAACACCCGCATTTGTGCGAGGGGCAAGGGAAACTTCCGAAAACCTTGTCCAGGTGTAGCCGGACTCGAGTTCAAAGCACTGACCTGCAACGAGGCGCCTGAACGACGCCGCGACGTGACCTGTCTTACATGCTTGCAAATTGCCGTTCTGGACCTAATTGACAACCAAGGGATTTGAACGCGAGTCCTCCCGCTCCGCAGTTACGTGTGCTAGCACCTGAGCTCATACGGTCATGCTATCCAAGACAAACAGATGCCGTCACTAACTTACATATAATATGTGAGAAAGTTTTCACTCCACAGTTCTAGTTTTATGCATCTTTACTCTAGTCTTAGCCACTTCTACAGCATTTCCGGTGAAAATACTCGAAGCACGAGGACATTTCGTTTTCTATCAGTTTTTGTTGTCATTTTTGTTTAAAAACATGCAGGGTTTCATTTCAAGTAACTCAAGTTCTGACTACTCGATACGTCTTCAGCACAAAGTTCACATCTTTTATGAATACTATGATTCTTGTTTAAAATGCTTTTTGGATTAGCATATTATTGTACTTGCACTACACAGAACTGTATCAATTTTCATTTACAGCTACTGATACGCAGTTTTTATCCCAGGATGTGTATTTGGTTGAATTACTTTTTTTACTCAATGTCAACTAGGGTAGGATGAGTGTGACAAATTTTTCACGTTTTTTTGCATTTAACGTCACAGCAAAAGAATATACTGACACATTTATCTGTAGAATGTTGGTGGAAAAGCAGGGAGAGCTTGCCGAACAGTCTAATAAACTTCGAAATGGCCTGTTCAAAATTGATGATACCCGTACAAAAGTGACTGAAATGGCAGTGGCACTTGAAATAACTCAGGAGCAGGTTCTCACCTCTACGAAGGAGTGTGAGGAGTTCTTAGTGGCAATAGTGAATCAACGGCGGGATGCTGATGAGACTCAAAAAGCTGTCACAGTGAAATCCATTCGGATAACAGAGGAGTCGGAAGAATGTAAGAAACTTGAAGCAATTGCTCGGGCCGATCTTGCTACAGTGGAACCAGCCTTGGCTGAAGCAATGAAGGTCAGACTCTTAGTAGATATTCCATTCATTTATCTTCTCATTTGAGATTCTATTTATCATGAGAAACGTGGCACTTCTTCAGACAATCTAAGTATTGTATCAGCAATTTCAGTTAACATCATATAACAAGATATTGTTACGATGATAACCTGACTATTTAGTAGATACCGCGGAAAATACTCAATACAGAGCCCCTTTAGTTTTATCAAGTGTACAACATCTTGTAAAGCTTTCCCTAAAACATCAAAATGTGTTCTCAACTGAACCTCAATACTGGGTATACCCCTACTTTCTTTCTCTCCTAAATTTCTTACAGTCACGTTATAGTCTGCCCCTATCTCTATCCGGCTTCACGCCACTCGTTATCGCCTTAACTCAGTTAATTTCATTTTCCATTTGACAGCATTCTAATTAGAACTAATATAGTTCTCTGCCAGGTGTATTGCTATACCGATTTTTATCGAATGCTATAGATGCTGTGTCTATTTATAACATCTCGACTAGCTTAGTATTGTGGAAAGGTAATGGTAATTTTGGCAGAGAGAGAAGGACACTCGGCAACGACATACTTATTCCAATAATATAAAACAAAAATAGTATATTCTAACAATTTCAGCTATGCAAAAAGAAGAATAATAAATTAACAAGATTTCAGAATGCTACGGCAATCTAACTGAAATTGGAACAAAATAATTTCGCTCTTCACGAATCATAAAATCGAATGCGGTCACTGAACCAACTATAGCGTAATCATCGTAGCACTAACATTACCGAGCTCTATAGCTCGTAACAAAATCCCGAATTGTAATCTGATTCTAATTTATCGTAATTAATCGAAGCCGTTAATTGCTATACACTCAGTAACCTAATTAACTTTCGCAGTAGCCGCACTATCAATCAAATCCTTTACAATTTACGAACTTACGAACTACTCACAAATCATTACACCTAGCGTAATCGTAATTTTAATGTTTCAATAACGCTTCACTAGTCTACGCACTTGTCAACATAGTTACAGAATTAATTTTCACACTGATTACGTTACATTTACACTTTGACTTGACTATAATCTTAGGCCTAAGCTAAATTGTTGCACATTTGATCACAAAACGTTAAATCCTTATCGTCATCGTAAATCATCTTGAATACTGCGTAACCGAAACCGTAAACACACACTAAATCGTTTCCCCTCAACTCTACCAAACAGTGCGCAACCGCTACTGTGAACTTAATTAACAAAGTGACGGTTATTATTGATAAAGAGAAACACAATCAGAAAACCACTGAGATTCTCAACAATTTGCAAACTTATGAAAAAATGTAATGATCTAATTGATAAGATAGAAATGCAGGTTAATGATCTGGTTAATATTATCAAAAAGAAGGAATTCCTCTCTAGGCAAACAGCAATTTCATTGAAATCACACAACTAACTTCTACCTAAAATACATATTGAACTAAAAATTCATAAACCTAACGTACCACTTCGACCTATTGTTTCAATTTTAAATACCCCAGCATAAAAACTTTCGGAATATTGTGCAGGTATTCTTTCGAACATAATCGGCAGAACAAGATATGATGATACTGATTCTTAGTCGTTTGTAAAACAAACTAATGGCATGGAAATTCCTGACAGTCATATATTGTTATTCCTAGATCCCTCCCCTTCTCACTAATATTTCGATCAATTTGGCTATAGCTATTGTTAAGAATAACTAGACAGACACAAAACAACACACGGCTTTTCTCAAGATTGAATTTTTGAAAGCGGCAGAAATATGCCTCAATTCAACTTACTTTATTCACAATAATTGTTTTCACTAGAAAATTTTTAGTGTAGTATTGGGTTCTCTGATAAGACCTGTAATATCTGATCTGGTCATGGAAAAACTAGAGAAGTCCGTTGTTAACAATTTTCAGTTCAAGTTACCTTTTTACAAGCGATATGTGTATGATATCACATGTGCCAATAATGACAAAATACAAGTCTTACTTCATCCCTTCAACACTTTTCATCCACGTTTAAATTTTAAATTGGAAAGCAACAAGAAAACCAGTTTTCTAGACGGTTTGATTATCAATGACAAAACGACAGTAAGAACAGACTGGCATAGAAAAATAACTTAGTCAGGTAGATGTATAAATTTTAACTGACATCACCCTCTTCAGTTTAAACAAAGTGTGAAAAAATATAGGTTCAGCTCATTCTAGATTCGGAAAGAAAAATTAAAAGTTTACGAAAAATACACTAAGAACAATGGTTGTCCACAAAAATTTAAATGCACAGATTGGAAAAATTCCAGAACTGTACAAAATCAAAAGATCCAAACCACATGTATTCCAACAATAACATCAATTTCGTTAATTTCTTCCTTTCGTAAATGGTATTTCACAACAAACAAAACATATTTTGAAGAAAAAAATACAAGTAACCTACAAAATTTGAAACACTGGAATTCGAACACTGAATTTCCAGCACTGTAGGTTTTTTCTCTGACATCTAAAATGCCTACTGTAGAAAAACTAAACACGATCTATAGAATAAATTGTAATAATCGCACAAAATTCAATTTCGAAGACTCCTCTCATCATTTAAAAATCGAATTTCGGATCACAAATATGACATTAAATCTTATGATCCTAGATAAAAATATACTATAATGATGTAGAAAATGATAATATATAAATTATATCATCACGCTATGATGAATATACCGTGAGGTTTTCTTGACAAGACCTGCTCGTAACGTGCGATTCAACTTGCTCAATTTTAATTGACTGACATTCGTTTTCGTAGTTTGAAGCAAGCCTTTGTCGGCCAGAACAAATTCCCTAGAAACTACCGACTGAGAGTGAAAACCAATCACGAGTTCTGGTTACGCATGTAAACTAGACGAGCTGCAATTGTTGAGCACGTTTTTCCAAGAGAATCTTTGGGTATGATCATGATTAGAGATCTTCCCCAAATATAGTATCGGGTACTATTACTTAAATTCCAATTTTTCCATGCAAGCATGATACGCGAATGAAATTTCTCAAATGATCGATTTCGGAACTATAGAAATCCCATTACAAAACACTTTGTAAAACACACTAGGCGATGACATAATGACTCAGTCATGCCATCCCGCTTTCTGATCTGGATGCAGACGTAATTTCCTATGCTTGACATGAAGAATCATCTGATGTATTTTACAACGTCTTTCATGACGTTTCCTTTTTTTAGCGTCTGTTCCACGTTAGTTCTAGCTGGGATTCTTCCGTCAGGATAAATATCATTGTAAGAATGCTAGAATGAAATTGGAAGATCGTGTGTACTGAATTCGATGTGATACGTGAAAAACTCAGTGTATTATTTCTTAATACCTGCTTCCGGCAGTCTGTAGTAATTTTTCTTTTATGTCGTTATACCATTTTCCTTCGTTTTTAGATAAGTCTTTTATTTGTAATTGTATTTATCAGGTTACCGGTATTCACACCGACGCGAGCCCTTTTCTTTTTTCATATCTGCGCGCGCTTTCTATCCCGTCTACAATTTCGCGGTCTTTACCATTTTCTATACCATATACCAAGTTTGGCACGCTCGCGGAGGTACATAATTGGGTTAATTATCGTTAATCGTGAAAGAAGGCACTGACCGTTGAAGGAATAGCGCGCAGAAACCGGGAATTCATGCACGAATAGTCAGTCTGATCGAGTCTTCGACACCATTAGCTATACCACACGTTTTTTCTCAGATAATATAGCATTTTCTTTCTCTCGTATTTGAACTTTTGAGCCTCTACGCCCCTCTATCGCGCAGTAGGTTCTCAACAGCCGATCGAACCTTCATAGTTTTACGCTTTCGGGCTTCTGGATCTCAACCAATCTCCGGAAACCTTCCAATCGTGCACTCACTTGACACTACTCTATTTCTGTAATTTCAAGGAGTTGTTATGCCTTAGTGACTTTTCAACTACGAGCAAATAAATTTCATTCATTTTTCGGCTCAACTGAGTGTTTAGATTAATTTATTTGGACTCATACTTCGTCATTCAATCCTCATTCTCTCTCAAAAAAAAAGTTACGAAAGCCTTTCATGTTGGAACGTTTTTGGCTATCGCTAGTAAGGTGATCTGTGTCGCCAAACATGTCTGACCCTGCACACCCCCTCCCTTCATGAATTTCTCGGGTGTGTATTGTCACAGCTGCTAATTTGAATCTGTTCGCTGCCACGGAAACGATGCAACCCTGTCGGAAAGCTTCTTAGCACCTGCCTGACCTACCGCCTGTGGTGCTCTTTCCCAAATACACAATAAAAATGCATTGAAAACTCGATTGTTAGCCTAATTATCCATGCTTATAACGCTTAGCAAACGGTTTCTCAAGAAAATTTCATCTATATGTTTTTCAGAGGCTACATTTTTTTATCATACACCACGTAGTGCGGTACTCTATCGGCGGTTAGCCATTTCACATACGACTCGGCATAGCGTTATGCTCTAATAACGATGACAGCGATCGGGATAATGTGGGTTTTGTGGAATACTATGGAAAATAAAAATTGTAAATTGTATCAAATTCACAATTATTTATCATATATTTCTCCACAAATAAATTTTATAATTTTCACATTTATATTACAAAAACGGATGAAAATTTTCAAGAAATATTTATAATTGTAATAAATTCTGTTTCTTCTAGACACGTAAATAATTCTATTCAATACATTATTCCTTAATTCTGTGTATAAGCTACGATATCATCGCATGTAATTTTAATAATTTCTACTTCCAGGAAAAATGAATAATTTTTATTGAATATCCTATGTATAAACTAGGATGTGATTGTATATTGTAATGAATTCTATTAGTATTTTCTTCATATTGTCTGTAATTTTTCTATAGATGTTTGTACTCCTGGCAGTCTTTAATTAGAGAATTTGGACCATCCACTATATCACAGTCGGGTCCTGATGTGTAATGCAGAGTGCATTTTGCGGCAACTGGCCATGTTGTCGTCCATTTTCATATTCTCAGGCAGTTTATCCCACACATCATTGACGGGGTTTGATGCAAACGTGTAGATGAATTCTTTCGGTAAAAAAGCGATATCCTCTGACCTCATCTCCCTCAAGCTGCCCAATTCTGTGTACAGTCGGAATGATTTCTCGAGAGAACCAGTGCACTCCCTCAAATACTATTTCTCCAGATGCTGGACGTTTTTCAAGGCGTAGTATGTCAGGATATATTCAGGGCCACCATCATACCAAATTACTCCGCTCGCATTTTTTTCTTTCCTGACAGGACGTATCTGTGGTTTAAGTCGTGCCGGGGTGCCACTCCCATATATCTCAATTTTTCCAGCACAGGGGGCGCAGTTTGCAAATCTTCCATATCAATAACCAGCGTTGTATTATCAAGGATCCCCGCCAGCAATGCTTTCTTCCCCTCGCCATGGACGTATATGTAACATGCATTTTTCCCCATTTTTCTTACAATCTTCGGTACATCCTCGTCAGATTTGTTGTCGGCATTTCATGGTGGTCCATGATGATTGTGTGTTAATCATGCGCTAGTAGCTCTGCAATCAAGTGGTCAACTAGTCAAGTCACAAGATGGCTTTATGATGATGTGCTCGAAACCCAATCTGTTTCTATCGATGACTGAACTTCCTTGGGCACAAGCTTCTTGCCATCACCGATGAAACATTGCACGTCTACGATAATTGCCATGTCGCAAAGGAATGTTGCGCTCGATTTTTTTTCAAATACAGGTAGAAGTCTAACTATTTAGCCTTCTACACACATGCCTTTATGCCCTCGCCGATGAATTTCGTAGAAGTAGAGGGGATATCATCGATTATTTATGGTACACTACTGTATGAAAATTCATACTTGTTGAATTCACCGCCGTACTATTTCAACTCATTATCGAATCTTTTTGTAGAGCCCTCGCGATTCTCGGCGGTAAGAAGACGTTGCATTCCGCTTCAATCGTAGCCAGGACACGTACCCCGAATTTTGTTTCGACTAGTCTTAGCCTGGTGACGTCACACACCTCATCAATTTCGAGTTACGACATCTTCTTAGTTGGCTGATTCTCCAGACGGCTAACGTGGTTTATTTTCATCAGATCCATCGCGTTTTCGATAAGAGCTTCGTTTTATATAAATATGAACACGACGAGTGAAGACGATGAGATTATAGTGACCAGAGAAGTGAATTCAAACTTGTTTTTAGTAAATTGCAAAATTAACGACGGAGTCAGGAATCGAACATGGTATCTAGAGATGCTTTGCCGGAAACTTACTCCACCAGACTTTCGAACCGTCCTGACTACACTGTCTTTAATTTCTTTCAACGCCATATTCGAATTTGTTTTGTTTTCGTGTACCGTGTATTTGTATACGTAATAAAGTTCGTCGCTGAGGGACATTGGATACTATATTTCGATATATATGGCATGTTAAGGCGTGTATAATACACAACTTGTTTCGCCTTATTAGAGCGGACCCGGCCGTTCTTAATACTATATGAGAAAGTAATATTAATTATGAACGAGAAAAAATGCTAGAGAAGTGAAGGTTGTTCAAATCACCAAAAATATGTTCGAATTTACTTTTCTGGCATCTTGTCGGTAACTATAACTGTTGGTAAGGCTGGAGCATCGTCTTGCGGTGGACATTCGAAATAAAGCTGACTAAAAAATCGTGACTAATCAAATAAAGGGTGTATCTACCACCTGCGTCAACACTTCAGTCGGTAAAATGTCTGCAACCTGGCGACAAAAATTATAAAAATCCGCTCATCCGAATCCAAAACTTCATTGCTCGCCCGTCTAATGGTAACAACTCAAAATGGTCACCCATCCAACAGCACAGAATCGCATTATCGCAATCTATGTCGGTCAGACCGATCGGTAATGTATGTTACGCTATCTATGATGGTGCTTTTGTTGGTAACACCTCCGCTGGTAAGGCTTACCCTATGCTTACCGACTGTTGGTAAGGTAGGGTTCAGGGTTGACCCGGTCAGTACGCCACCATTGTGATTCAGAACTTTCATATTTTATCAATTCCTATTACATTGCTAGTTCATAATTCAAACAATATTCTCAATGGTTGATTTCAGGCACTTGATGCCTTGAACAAGAAGGACTTATCGGAAATAAAATCATTCACTCGGCCACCTGCAAAAGTAGAAATGGTGATGGAAGCTGTTATGTTACTGAAATCTTCCGAACCATCGTGGGCTGAATCTAAAAGGCAACTTGGAGACGTGAATTTCTTGAACACGGTGAGTAAGAGTATCACATGTATACGTGTAGAAAGTGGGTTCAGAGTGCGTGACGATTAAATTTATTTCGTATATCAGTGAGACGCTACATTTCCATGTTAAATGTCTCCTTTGTTCTAGTTACGAGATTTTGATAAAGACCACATATCAGACAAGACGTTAAAAACGATAGGTCGATACACAGCTAATCCAGATTTCGACCCCATAAAAGTGGGAATCGTATCTGTTGCTGCCAAGTCGTTGTGTATGTGGGTCATAGCTATGGAAAAATATGGAAAACTTTACAGGTAAGGATTCCGCATACCTCAAATACCGGAAAGTGGAGTACACATGCGTCACACATGAATCGATTTTATACGACTTGAAACAGCTCAGCGTGCACCACGAACTGCAGCAAACCTAAAGTTCACTAAGATCGATCGAGATGCCCATAGCTCGCCGACGAGTGATATGCAAGAAATTGGAAACTATTTCGTCTATTGAGTTGATAGAAGTTTGTAGCGCGCACCGAGCGGCATTTACTCGTGTAAATTTTATACATATGTCGACGCATGCGCACTTGACCGCTTCCTGTTTATGGTATGTGACACTATGCCATTTAAGTGATCACAATCCTTGACCACAAGGTTACGATTAAAGTCAAGACTATTTTACTAAGTTAAAATCGAATGTATCACTTGGATAACTCATAGGTTATAGAACGGGTAATATACAATGATCATTTCACTGATTTCTTAACAAACTTGTACCTAAGCATTGATCATCATGTAACTCTGTGGTACTACAATTTCCGAGAAATGACTGTGAGTGTTCGCAATGTTTTTTCCTTCTTTCAATTCTAGTAACAATTATCACCTCAAAGCTATAATAGTAAGAAAGTATGAGGATTTCGATTTGCTAGGTATTGTCGAATGAAAATATTGACATGTATTGTAGAGACTTATTAATTGCTCTGCCGAAAGTGAGGAAATGGAAAACGAAATAATTTACCCAAACTCATTAGTGTGAAGAAGCAACTCTTTTATCCAACGTTTACAAGTTGTGATTATTCTACCAAACGATCACTCACTTAGAAATTTTCACGTTGACTATAACATTGCTCCTGGGTAGAAGTGTGAAAAATATCTTATGAGTAACTATGAACGTGTAAGGACTCAACATTACGTATGTAATTTCACAAAATCAAATAGCCGCAAGTTGGGGTTATGAAAGTATTCTCTTTTGTTACGGAGAAACGGCAAACTCTCCTTCGAGCCAAGTTGCTTACTATGAAACTTATATCAGATTTGAAAAATTCAGTGTCCTAGATTCGTCAGTTAAATGAAGAGAATTAAGGATACACAAAAAATTGATGCAACTTCAAATTTCAGACGCGATAAGATGAATACGAAATTAAATGAAATGAAGCTTAGTAAACAATAGATCTGTTTTTGAATATAAGTCGAGAAAGAAGAAGATTCACGTCGATGAGTTGTGAATAGATTTGGATAACAATTCAAGTATTGCGATTCTGGTTTGACATCAACGTAGAAAGATTGACCTTATATAAGAAAATCGAAATAATGGCTCCAATTTTGGAATGAAACTGATGAGGGGAACCCACCAACGTCCCCCCACCGATTCAATTCAAATTTGTCACACGTGTCGGCCATGACTAGCAGTCTAACTGGTGCAAGTAGTAAGACGCGCCTCTTAAAATTAACCAATTTCGAAAAATCCGGTATTGAAATATTTTTGATATACTTCCTACGTTAAGGAAGTTTCTAAGAGTGCGTGGCGCATTATGTAAGCGCTTTGTTTCATAGCCGCAAGGTCGCTGGATCGAATCTCGGCTCGCACAATTTTTTTCTTTTCATTTTTTTTTTTTCATCATTTGCGTTATTCTAAAAACAGATGTATCGCGATTGCGCCAATTGTTTTTTTTTTATTGATCAATTATTATCGAAAAAAAATTAGTATTTTTATCACGTCTCCTGTGAAAAATCGAACTTACCACGAAAATATACAATCTTTATTCTTGCACAATGGCAATAATTTTTAATATTTTATTGTTGTTTTCAATGCTTCTACGACCAGTACCACCCTGCTTCGTGCAGTGTTCCATAAATATAATAATACCAAACAAATAAAAATATTGATTTTGCACAAGTTATCGTGTATACTTTTTTCATTTCCAATCTCCTCAAAAAAAATAACAATAATATTCCCAATTCCGCGTTATTCTCTTTTATATGTAGAATAATGATAATCAACTGTGAATAAAATATTAAAAATTACTAACATTGTACAAGAATAAAGTATTGTATATTTGTGTGGGAAGTTTGATTTTTCACAGGAGACGTGATAAAAATACTAATTTTTTTTCGATAACAATTGATTAATAAAAATTAATAATTGGCACAATCGTAATACATCTGTTTTAAGAATAACGTGAAGGATGAAAAAAAATATTAAATTGCGAGCATCGAGATTCGATCCAGCGACCTTGCGTTTATAAAACAAAGTGCTTCAACGCTGCGCCACGCGTTCTTCGAAATTATTGTAACGTAGAAAGTATATCAAGGATATTTCGATATCGGATTTTTCGAAATTGATTAATTTTGAGAGGCGCATCTTACTACTTGCACCAGTTAGACTGCTAGTCATGGCCTACACGTGTGACAAATTTGAATTGAATCGGTGGGGGGACGTTGGTGGGTTCCCCTCGTGAGATGGAAAGAATTGACGTGGATAAGCGGTGAATAGTTTTGAATGGAAAATCAAGAAGGTAAACAAATTCATCCAGTTTTAGATTAAAATTGAGACAGTAGAATATTTATGTAGATAAGTGGTAGAAAGATTTAAATTTGATTTTCTCACCGTTTCAAGTCCGACAGTTACGAGATAATGGTTATGCGTGAAAATCTAATTTTTGTACTTCCGGCAGGGTTGTCCGTAAGCCCGGAGATACACTGACCACTCGCTAATTTGGATTTGATTAATCGTTAAATGCATTAAAAGGGAATAATATACTACTTTCGTCGCGCTTTTCAAGTAAATAACGTTAACATTATGGTTGAGTCGAAAATAAAGTTATTTTAAGCCTCAAATTCGATACAAATATCAACCAGTGAAGATTTGCGTATCTCTTTTTGTTTCGAACAGTCGACGAATAAAAGTGCGTGCTACAGAAGTTCACTCTTCGTCAATAAAACCTCGGATTTCTAGTCATGATACGTAACTTTAAAGTTTGTGAACATCACGTACAACAATGCCTAATAATTGTAACTCATATTCCAAGTTCAGATTATTGTCCGGATAATGTTGGGAATTCGAGAAGAGTGATTCGCATCAGTGATGTTACAGTGGAACTAATCGTGGTTTCTTCAAATGGGTGGACGGTTTCATAGTCCACACGTGTTTCCTGGTTATTGGTAGCAAACGATACTTTTACATATCCCAGCTGCAGCAACTTGTGGAAACGGGTGATATTCCTCGATGGAGTCATTTTACAGCATAGAATTATAGAATCTACGTCTTTGATTAAAAAAATGACATTGGAATCACTTGCGATCTTATCGGAATCAGCTCATACTTCGTGTTAGCGATGATCTTGCGATAGTTTTCAGCAAAGCCCAACATCATATTCAGAAAAATAACTACTTCTGAGTTACCAACGGCGTCGGTAACTTTTTGTTTTTCTGCTATATTGAGCTATCCGATAACTTCCATGAACCAACTCCTTCCTCAGACTGATCGTCGATTACAGATGTTATTCCCGAGTTTTTTTTAAGGCACAGTGTTACTGCTGCCTGATAATTTCACCGATGGAAGCTGCACCTATTTCTGTTCGGATATCAATTTTTTCGTCTCGGTTTCCGACATGCATTTATTATGACAAAATAGAATTTATACAAATTTTTATATGATTCGAGTCAGCGGGTTGGCACTTAATGCTTTAAGATAAAAGCCGTATACGACTATCCAGAATCAAATCATTACTAACTGAGTTGGGTTGAATGACAACGTTTCCAAATGCTAATGGAACATGTAAGTTTTTCACTACGGTTGATGGTAACAGAATATTTTTGAAGCGCTCTGTATAGTTGAAAAAATGCAACCGACGTTCCGAGATATGTTTTTTTTTTGGATATGAAAATAAAAGGATGATTATGAAGAATATTGTCAACAAGGTAAATAATAATATGTTATGTGATTAATGTAGAAGAGTGTCAAATTGTTTTGACTCGTTTAACTACCTCTTTTGGTTGAGTAATTTTTGATGCACTTGCGGACCAGAATTCTACTTGTTTTAACCCGTCATTCCTCTGCCGACATTTTACCTGTATAAGAATAAAGTTACTAAATTATTTACCACGTAGTCTCGTAGATTTTCAGCATGATCAATTCCCTTGCATGTAATCCATTTGACATCGAAAAATATTTCAATTACTGATATGCTTTTTTCAACGATATCAAGCTTGTATAATTTCGGGCTTATCTGGAAATTAAAAACATTAATCGAATGATTTATAAATTCTAGAATTTGATTCGAAAACCCACGTTTGTGAATACATCAGTTCATCTTTTTTTTTTCCAAATAAAAATACTACGCAGCTGCTACAGAGTTACTTGGTGCGCAATTTTTTTAGAAAACACTTTTTTACATTACTTGGATAGAAGCCTTTTGTTTCTGATGTTATGAAATCAGAAATTACGTCGTCAGAAAAATGTTCCTAATTATTATATATTCTATTCAAATAAGTATAAGCAAATTTGAGATCAAAAATGCAAAATCTTTATAATTAAACTATTTACAAAAAAAGAAAAATTGAAATCGACAAGTACATTTATAAAATCTCATAGACTTATGAGACTTTATTCTTGTATTTATTTTCACTTTGGTATTACAAAGCTTATTTAAATTTTGCAATTTTTGCGCTAATAACTAGCTTTGGATTTTTGAATCATATAAATCCAAAGTTTTCTCGAGTTGCAAAAATATTTTTTTACCGCAGGCCAGTGCAGCTTATAAATTCAGTTTAGCAGCATCTCAATAAATGAATTACACCTTCTATTTAGCTGCATACTGTCATCATTTCTTTTGGAACATTTTAGCATTGGATTTTTTCTTACCAGGATCCTTTTTTCATCAGCTGATTCGAAGAAAGAATCACTGTTGCCTTCAAATCGTAATGGGTTACCACCGTGAGTTTTGATCAATTCTAAGAAGGTGTAACCGTTGAATAATGTATTTCCGAAAATTTTATGGAGTAAGAATGAAAAGAAAAATCATTCAACGATGCTTTTTAATTATTTAAAGAGGAATATTTCAGTGGAATCAAAATAAATATAGAAATTAAAAAAAAAGCTTCACCTAAAAGACGAACTTGAATAATTTTTTTTCCGTTGTCAGTATCGTAATCAATGAATTGTTTCCAGCTTCGATTCTCTGTTTCGAAACCATTAACGAGTAAGATGCCTTGAGTGATGGAATGGATTGTTCACTAGTTTTTAGCTTAACAGATTTCGCATTATAAGGCATTGGCTATGATGTAGATTCATTAATACGGTTCGTTTTATTTAGCGATGATCACTCTGAAGGGAATATATCGTCCTCCTCCTATGCGTCGAAAAATATCAAACTATAATTAATATTCATAATGCCATTTATATAATAAATAATGTTACAGTAATATTTAAAAATTGAATAACAATATACAGCTGTTACTCACCAAAATTACTCACCACAAGTAGCGTCAGCCTGTAGCGGGATTCTGTAACTCTCTACCGACAATTATCGCTCTCGCTAGCTAGCGACAGTTGTCGCTTGCATCGAAGATGCTAGCGACGTAGGGTGATTCTGTAACTTAGACGTAACGATATTCATCGATGCAAAATCAGTCACAGGCGTATCGATAAATGTCGATAGACTTTCAGCAAATTTGACAACGTCGCAGATATTATCACAAAAAATCTAGTAACTTCGGATAGATTATTTGTGAACGCAAACAAAATCTGTATCTTTGCCGTGATCTTTCCTCGCGTTGTATAAAAAACTTTTCTCCGATTAATCGAAAATGGAAAAAAATGGAACAGTGCAAGTATACTGAGCCCAAACTGTTCCAATGGTTTTAGCTACTTTGAGTACTATATAACTATATAAATGTTAAAACTAACTAAACTAATTTAAAGAAAAGGCCTTATGTCCTTTGTTTGTCATCTTTAATGACTAGAATCACCCTATCCAAGTGATTGTATAAGATTCAGAAATATTTTTTTAGGTGACTTTGACTGAGCCCTCTTCATAAGTCTATTTCTCAGCATCGAAAGAGTTGATTACATATTATTATTTAATCTATTCTACGGCGAATAAAAAATAAACTTGTTACTTTTTATATTAAAAAGCTACCGAGAGATTTGATTGAATACTATTATTAAATCAACCCTTACGATATCTCATAAATGAACTTGTATATTTGAGAAGATGTTAAGAATTGAGTCAACGTAACCTTAAAAGTATGTTTGTGAATGTTATATAATTACTTGGATACTGAACACCGTTTCATGGAGAAAGTTAAAACGACTATATTATTGTGCTGAAAAAAATAATTGCTTGTTAAAGTGGATCTTCATATTCACTTGCATGATAAAGTTTTCAATCCTTTTTGAATCTGAATACTATTTTGAAGGCTAAAGAAAAATTCACGCGCAACACATTGACACGTTGTTGCACCAATACTATCGTCCACTGTTTCACTGATTATCGTTACGCCTTAGCGAGACTTCCATATCCATCGCTAGCCGACCGATAATTATCGTAACCTAACGATTCGAACTAGCGACAAATATCGTTAACTGCGTCTTACAGAATCACCACTAGCGACAATTGTCAATAGGAGGCGTTAACCATAGCGATAATCGTCGCTACAGAGTGACGGAATCCCGCTACTGTAAGGTGACAGAGTTGGTAGTATAGATACGAGAGTTCAAACTCAAAGATAGCGGCGCTCCCTCCTAGCTGGCCCCTAGCTCTCGCTAGCTCCCCTCTCACTCCCCCGCGGCCCGCAGCGCTGCCCCATAGACCCCCTCGGCCCGCGGCGCACCCCCCTCGCTCCCCCGCCCCCTTTGATCATTTTCGAGGTTTGTTTCGATCAAGTCTCGACAGGAATTATTTTGTGTGTGTGTGTGTCAAATCCCATGAAAATAGGCATCTTGCGGCAAACCTCGAAAATGATCAAAGGGGGAGGGGGAGCGAGGGGGGTGCGCCGCGGGCCGAGGGGGTCAATGGGTCAGTGCCGCGGATTCAGGGGGAGCAAGGGGGGAGACCAGCCATCTTCGAGTTAGAACTCTCGTATCCATACTACAAGAGTTGCTATTTCTTTTGAGGCAATCGGTGATTCTATATAAGTAACATCACCACGTATTTGTTTTCTTTACTTTGTCAGACCGTGAGTTTGGTTCTTTGATTGATTGTTTATTTTCAAGTTGAATAAACATATTATGGAATGAATGTCGAGCTGCCTCATCAATATCTTTCATAGGTAGTCGCACTTCTACGGAAAATAAAAATGAATATCGTGTATTAATTTCATTATAGAAAAAAAAAAAAAACCAATACTGAAGTCACTAAAAACACGCCGGAATACATGATATTTACAGATTAAAAGCTTCAAAAAATTTACTTAGTGTTATGTTTTTCATCTATAAAAATAAGCTATTAGTTCAATGCTTATTGTTCTCAGTATCGTTTAGAATTAGAATTATATGACTTCAAATTCATTGCTTCTTGTTGGAATGGTGCACTCGCTGAAAATTCCTTCACTTTCGATTCAGACAAAGGTACTGTATATTCACTGAAAATCGAGGAAATGACGTTTTTACATAATTTTCTTCCTGATCTTGTTAATTCAAAATTACTTTATTATAGCGACAACCAGAAATAAATCGCACAGCTGCAAGTTGACTTATTGGTAGATCCAGGAACAAAAACACTTACAACTCTTAGCTACTCCTTACACCTAAAATTAAATCAATTGTCAGAATCGTAATAATTGATTTCTGTGAAATTGAAAGTAGCAGATCTCTGACAAATAAGAAAATTTTTCAATAAGTCCATTCAATATTAATATAAAGCAATTGAAACTTTTCAAAAATCATTTAAAAATAATTCTTATGATACTTTAAAATTTCTTAAAATGATTCGTCATTTAATAAAAATAAAAAAGTATCCTCAGACCTCTGTTATTTATACCATAAAATTTACGTTATTTTACAAAATTTTTATGTTAATTTACGAATGCAATACTAAGCTTTGAGGAGTGGTTGGAAATACTGAAAAAAACATAACCACGGGTTATTTTCTTATGGTCGCAATTATGCACCCAGCATCTAATGGTAGATGATTTTTTTTTTTATTTTCACGTATTATAATCACGTTTCACAATTCTTTTTGATAGATATTTTAATCTGCACAATGTCCGACAGCATTCGCTAGCATGAGAAATTGAAACGATTTTTGAGGTTAACTAAAATTCACCAGTATTTTGGTTTGTAATTATTATGCTCTGTGCTACCATTCTTACGACTCAATTTCATTTATTATGTAATAAAATTTATTTATGCTGTTATGGTATGATCATGATTCGGGTATTCGAATAAGACTATGAAAGGGGTAGTTCGTGTCAACCCACTGATTCGGTTGGTCCATTTGATCTTGTACTATTAGCTGGTCAAACGGCGATTTTGATAGCTGATCCCCATGTACAAGTTTGTTTGAAAATCGGCGAAGTCACCCTCGTGTATTACTTGTATTTCATATTAGGTATGCATATATCAACCAAAAATTTAAGGGAATAAGTATTTAATATACACTTATCTTACGTGGGCATTTCGATTTCTGCGCTCATCGAATTTGTATTAACATCGAACTACTTAACAGAATTGTAGCGCCTAAAAGAGATAAACTGGAATCTGCGTTAGAGTCTTTGCGACAAAAGGAATCAGCGTTAGCTGAGGCAAAGACTCAGTTGCAAAAATTACGTGAAGAATTGGACATATTACAACAAACTTATGATCAAAAAATGCAGGAGAAAGATGATCTAATCACTCAGGTACTGCTTTTTACACTATTTCGCTAGGACAAGGATTGTCTTTGGAAATAATTGATTAGTAGTTTTGACATTCTTTATAGAAATATAAGTTGCAACACCATGTTTTGCGAATACCAACTTGTAATTTATAGGCTGAGCTGCTGAAACTGAAACTGGAACGGGCTGCTATGCTGGTGGATGGTCTTTCTGGAGAACGTGTTCGATGGCAGGAAACAGTACTCATTCTGGAAAAATTATTTGATCGGCTTCCTGGCGATTGCCTCATATCAACGGCGTTCATATCATACTTAGGGCCATTTGTTTCTAATTATCGGGAAGATCTGGTTAACATCTGGATGAAAGAGGTAAGTTTTGGAATACTGTTTCCTAAGTTATGACATTAAAGTTTTACAGAGTTAATATATTGATCATTTTGACCAAAAACAATTAGTGCATTCAAAAAATGTGCAGCTCTAATCACGAGTTACGAGCTGTTGAAAGAAGTACATGAAAGCCTGTAGTGTTAGTTATTACGCGCGGGTTATGAAACTCATTTTCAGTAGCAAAATTACCGTACTTTTCGTAGAGTGGCATTTTGATGCTATCTTTTGGCGCTTGCATGATACACTATCGCCACAAATTTTCAAACAGCATTCTAAAGAACAATCTAATGCTACTGTTGAGCGTACGGATCACTATGAGAATGAAGCAAGCAGCCAGAGCTTGTAGTAATAGAAGCTAGCCGAGGAATGAATAGGGTATCAGGGTTCCAAAGCAAGAATGGTATATTGTGTGATAAGTGCCGAAAGTGAGCGATTTCTGACAAATTTTCCCATGTAAAAAAGCGGCGGTGAGCTTGACGTAGCTTCAGCGCCTCCGCCGAAAAAGAAATAAGATGGTCCAGTATGACGGCCTCTCGAACAATGTAACTTTCATCTGAAACTTTTTGGAGTATCATCAATAGTTTGAGTACTATTGCTCTGTGACATTTTAAATGCCCCACCCTATATAAGGTGAGTTTTTGCGCGTTCCCTGGCGCTTCGGCCATAAAGAATGTGCCCTCATATGACGTCATTTACATTCAACCTCAATCATAGTAACATCACATAGGGGCTCATCTCGTGAGTTTGCTACTGCGCATCTCCGTTTAGAGCACATCTTATATACTAACACCATGAGTAGATATACCGCAATTCAAACGTCCAAATGCAAAGGCTCGCCTTTATGAAATCTAACGTAAGCGTGCAAACTTCAGGTTGAACTCAACTCAATGATATCATTGGCGGTGCATAAGATCTACACGTAAAATGAACACAGTGGAGTTATTTGAATGAGAATGGAAACTCCAGTGAAATTGTCAATCAATTTCCTGTCTTTTTTTTCATATAAAAAAAATTTTGAACGAAAAATACCGTCTCTAATCCATGATTGTTAGGTACGTTATAAAAAAATATCAGCCTTTTAGGATACAAAAATTTGCCCAAGGAATGTTTTAAATTCATTCTTTATAGAATTAGATAGAAATACAAATAAGTACAAACAAATCTACAATATTCTTGAAATTCCCAGCGAATACCAAATTGCATTATTAAGTCACGACTGTTGCACTGCATCTGATTTACTATTTGTTATTTCATAGGTCATAGAGATGGAAATTCCCCATTCTTCCACGTTAGATGTGAAAGATTTTCTTACTGATCCCACAACGATCCGAGAATGGAATATTCAAGGACTGCCGTCTGATGACTTCAGTACTGAAAACGGGATTATAATTACGAAAGGTGGACGTTGGCCTCTTGTCATTGACCCACAAAGTCAAGCAGTCAAATGGATTAAGAATATGGAATCAAGAAATGTATGGTTTTACACATCGCTATAACTATCAAAGGAGCACTACATAGTGCCCCTAGTCAATTTCTTTCCAACTCATGGTATTATTACATCTTGACTAAGGCTTCAACTAGTCAAACAGTTATACGCCATAGCCATGCGCAACCAAGAATAGTAAATGACGATACAAGTGCGTGAAGCGCGAGGGTGATGTATCCGCATGCGTATTGTATACTGTTTTCTCAACTCAGTGTGCGAAATTCAGTTTGCAAAGTAAATCATCTTCTACGTTTAGTGGGCGATGTAATTACTGCGCACACTGCGCATCAAAATGTGTGAATCGAGCATTTCACACATCGTCGACAGGTATCAGAAATCGAATTTGGCACGCAGAGTTGAAGAAATCAATTTTCAAATATTGGCATACGTTCATAGACCACAAATATTCACACGTTAACAAGCAGCGGCATGGCGCTGCAGGTAATGGCCAATTTCAGTGGGGGCGAGAACATCGAATCAAGTCCCGCTGTGCGTCTATTTAGTTTTATTAATCCTTCATTATCCGAATTATAATTAATGTGTGAAAAAAATACGACGAGAAAGAGTGTTCAAGGAATAATGTCCACAGAAACCGCGTGCGAGCTTGATTTTTTCAATAGATCGTTTTAAAAAAATTGCTTTGATTAGAATTATGATTTTTTTTTATTCGTGTTGATTGAATATCATTTGAGAGACATGTGCTGTTATTAAGTTTTTAATACTTTGTTGTAGAGCTGAACATGAGACGAGAGCAGTCGAGAATTGGCAGTCTCGTCTCGGTCTTGATAAAATCTTAATTTTCACATCCTGTCCTTGGTCTGTTAAGTTGTGTCTTAATTATTTTTAGTCTTGGTCTCGGAAAAACTCGGTATCGCGTCTCAACTTGGTTCTGGGGACTAAAAAATTACAGTTCATGCATTCTATTTTTCATCTTAAGACTCAATTGACGGATCCTTATAAAAAAAAAAAAAAATTATGGGTATCCATTACCAAAAGACCTCTTGTGCGAATTAATTCAGGAGCAAGAAGCCTTGTGCGGGTGGTTATTATCGTTAATGCAACCGAATATTATCTAAAATAAGAAACCCCTCAATTTTAAAATAAAGAGCTTTGAAATATTAAATAAGACGAGCGAAAGCAAAGTACTACTAATTTAATGTGAACTTGGTTGCGTGTGTATAGGGGTAGTTCACGCCCTATGTGATATTATTTTTAAAAAACGCAAAACCACGTATCCCTTACTTTTTTCTGATCTTTCAAATGAAATCAATTTCATTCAAATACGAGCAACAATATTTCAGTTACAAATAATTTGTAACTTGCAGCCTCCATAATCTTTCACCATTTATCCACGTCGTAATCGGACAGAATTCATTTTTCATTATTAACTATGAGAATTATCGACCGATTAGTTTCATTGAAATATCTCAATTGGAAGTAGCCAAACTGCAAAACTAGCACTGCGATGCTCAATTTTGGGTGTTGATTTTAGCACTTTCAACTGTTTCTCTGCCGATAAAAAAAAATACGTGTCGCTTAGATTTCGATGAAGAATAGGTAACATATCCCAAAATGAACGAAATCAGAGTCGGGGGGGGGGGATCTCGGGACCTTTCCTCGTCAACTATGTTCATCTATCATCTAGAAGTAGTCCGTATAAATTGATCGAAACAGAGAAATTAATAATTTCGGACTCCGAAATTTCATATTGAGTCATTCAAATACTTCTCAAAAAAATTCTAAGTAAATAAAGTGAATTAAACCAATCTATGCGGTCAATGTTAAAAATTTCACTTAGTTGCAATCACTCAGCCTTAACACAATAAACACTTGGGATGAAAAGTGAATGTCATTTCAAATTAAAGTTTCTTTTTGCATCATTTTATATACTTTTCATTTGGTTTGTATGATTTTGAATTGTTATTTGGGCGGCCAAAATACCAGATATCTGACATAATTTTTTTTTTATGTATTTGATTGCTATTTTTCTTAATTTAATTTTGTAGAACAAAATTTGTTTTTTATTTTAAGGCTTATTGAGTTATTCAAGCCAATCAGAGAAGATCAGACTAGGAAAATCACAGCTTCGGTTAAGTACACAACTTCCTGCGACACTGACATTAGCCCGTGGCCGAGAACCTTGTTTGGAGATCCCAAGTCTAGTGAACAGTCTCGGTTATCACCCTGGTCTGTAGCTCAGAAAATTCGCGATTAATAAAATAGTTTAGGCACATCGGATTCAGAATCCAGATTCCCATTTCTGAGGAGGGCAGCGGCTCTCATAGTTTGCTGCCCAAGTACGTGTTTAGCGATAAGATGCGGCTCTGGCGACTTTTATCGTCCGAGTCTGCGAAATCACAGCTTTGGTAGTTTTACTACCCAAGTCTGACAAAATTTCAGCTCTGGCAAGTGAACCTTGTCCGAGTCTGCGAAAGGCTTCAGCTGGCTAATTGAAGTGCTTTCGATTGTCTAACCCGACCATTTCTTACGTAAAAACAAAATTTCCTTTATATTTTCTACTATTTAACGTATTTCAGGACAAATATCACTCCCGATAACGTATAAATCCGCAAAAAGTACAATACACACATGTATGCATGCATACGTCATTGTAACCTCGAAGAATTCATGAGATTTTGAAAGAATTAATTGTATTTTATTCATAACAGTTTTCCTTTGAATCTAACTAATGTTGGCGAGACTCTTGTTGCAACTTAATGGTAATATTGGTGTAGACTCGAATTTATACACCGCGTTCTTGTCGTGCTCCCGTGTTGAAAACCCAAACAAAATCTTGAGAGCAAATTGAGAATCGAGGCAAGACCAAGATGAGAGCAAGTTTGGTATTGCTTTTTCGCCTTTCACTACTTTATACGTGTGTTTCGAGCCATGAGCATTTAACAAGAATAAAATAAATAATAATTCAGCTACAAGTAATTTTTTTTTCATACGAATAACCAAAAAAAAACCCCGTGCTCTTCATAATCAAAACGACTCTAATTCTGTTTTAATCGTATAATTCTGACACATTTACTATAATATAAATAAAGTGGGGTCGAATAAAATTAACAAATGCAATGGAAGAAAAACGGACATGCACAGCGATACTTGAATCGATGTTTCTGCGTACATAATATAAGATCGAGCTTTTACGCCCTGTTTCACGCCGCTACTTGTTGATATGCAATTTTCGTACAACTAACGTTCAAGATACGCATGTCAATGTCTTGAATTTATTATTTTCCAAAACAAATGGTTATTGTTTATTACTGCTTCGTCTAGTTTAAGTCCGAGTGGAGACTTGTCAGTACCATAAATGTCAAAGAAAGCAACCGGGGGCATTTCGTAGCCTTCTCTGTGTATATGAGTCAGTTCACGTCAAACCGAACACTTTCCGCACACTATGTTCTTCAAATTCGACACAATTTTTTAGATAGCTTATAACCGTGATCTGAATGTATCTGACTATTATTTGAATTTTTTTATCTTCAATAGTTTTAAAGTTGGAAAGGGTAGAGTTTTGTGAAAAATGAGTAAAAAACGGAAACACGCGGACATTCAAACGGTCACATCTTTGGTTTTATCCATCCTACATACTTGGTCTTATGCTCGTTCTGAAGGTCATGAAACATATTTCATATGTGATTTTTGCAATTTTGCTATAACTACAATGGCCATTTGTTATGTACAATTATATCTTTCAAATTCAATTTTCAAGGAGAAAACACATTTTTAAAATTTTGATAAAATATAAGCATCTTTCTAGTTAAATTTCCTAAGAGATATGTGAGTTTTAAGATGAAACTCGAATAAAAAGCATTTTCAAACGGTCACTGATCAAGAAAAATACAGCGCTCGCCATGACCGCGCAACGCGATTAGGCGTCTCTCACGAGGAAATGACTTCAGGTAACAGGTTATCAAACATTTTCGAATTTTTTTCGAAATACCCAGTATTCTCAAATTGAGGTTTCACATATTTTCATCATAATGAACCCAGGTAGAGAGTTTTTGTGTAGCCATTGATCAGTCTAAAACTTGTAATAGATTTTGAATTGCATAGATTTTGCTGTATGAGTGTTCTGTGAAACCGGCTATCTCTTATTCCCACCGTTTTTCTACGTAGTTATATAACTGAGCCATCTTTCAATGCCTCTTCGCCATAATCCCCAGTTACATTTTTAAACAAAGAGCCTTCCGCCGTCCATACAGAAATTTTCTTACCCCTCTCAGCCCATTCCTTCAGAATCTTCAAACATCGTTTGAGTAACACTTGCTTAATGATTTGAAAGTTCTGGATCCATAATTTCTCAAGTATGTCGCAATTCATATGCCACGGGAATATAATAACTATGATTACGAATTTAACCTGTTTCAATTAGAAAAGCATAGCAAGAAGTTTTCAAAAAACTTGAAACCTGTACTGCACAGCATGTTACGTAAATTGAAGACGGAAGACATGACTTTATCTGCAGACAAAAAATTGTGCGGCTACTGCGGATTAAGAGTTTTGAAAATACCTGAAATCATAAGTAAAACTATTGACAGGTTAACAAATACTGACAATCCGTAAGCTGGTTCAAATGCAGAAGTATGTTCGACGGAGTGTAAAGAGGATTCAACGCCAAGTAAGAGAACTGTCGATGATGCAGGATTGAACATTAGTCTGCTTGGATTTGGTGCATCACCTATCTGTAAAAGAAAATTGTGTAACAAAAACTCTCCCTGGCAAAAATTCCTGAAGTTACAGGAAACACTGGCCTCGAAAATATTTCATATCAAAGGTGAAATTTAATCGGAGGATGAATCAAAGGAAGTTTATAAAGTAATAAAGTAAAAAAAAAATAATACGTAGTAAAGACAATAAAAATAGCTTTTCGTTTTACTGATGACCGAAGCAAGATAATTCGAATCTTGACCATGTTTACTCATAGTCGTTCAAAAAAATTGAGAGTGAGAACTTCAGTGCTTCTAACCATATGATACCAATAGCCAAAAAGACAGCAGAAAAGTTCCGGATTTAATCAACCCCGAATTTTATGATTGAAAAAAGGTAGACGAACTTACCGACAATTGCGTGGTCAATTTCTATACGCCCGATTATATGAGCCACGTGATGGCAGGGAAAAAGAATTATATTTCTGTCAAAGAGTACAATGAAAAAGTGTAAAAACTAGAATGGTTGATTTTAACTAACTGAAAAGAATGGATGTTCCAAGAAAACTATTTAGATCTGAGGGTCGGCTTCTCCAAATTTTTTGAATTCAGAACAAAATACTGCGTACTACTTAGAGCCAGTGAACCCCACTCAGCTTATGTCTGTGCAATTCACGAAAATGTGAAATTGATATTAGACTGTGCAAGGATAGCACATATAACAGCGGACGCAATGCAGCCTATTTTTAATTATAGACTGTTTAGCAGGGATAATAACCAGCCCTTCAACGACCAAATACCATTAAGAAGAATGTGCAAACTGCAACCCTTGTTCAAATCAAAATTCATCGATATTGTGATATACAAGCGGTGGATATGGGTTAGTTGCACAAACCTGGGAAGGATTCGAACCCCAGTGTCAGAGTATTCAGATAAACTCATAATTCAATCGAAAATATTGGTCACGCATGCATTCGTTGTTAAGCAACAGTCTACGTATTTTTTGAAAGTGAAGAAGCAATTGAAAGAGGGGAATATTCAGTAGAGAGTAATTTTTCCTGTCATTACGCATTCGTAATTGACGACGCGATGCAGAGCATCCATTGGCATAACGAAAAAATTACGCTACACCCATTCGTTGTCTACTAAATACAGCTCTAGTTTTCAATGATTCGTCCCGCTTGGAGCAATCGATGACGACGAGGGGAGCGTAGTTTATGCTTTCACGCGCAACAGCAAAGGTTAGGCTTCTTTGTTACAGTAGGCCATTTGAACCCGGACTTACATATTATAAAAACGGGGCAATCTACGTGTGATGTATGCGAAACAATACCTCACGAATGGAGGCCCAGCTTGTCGATGGGTCGCCGATCTGTAGCGGGAGTGTAGACGGAGCGCATGTGCGCCTCAGTTACCCACTGGTAGTCGAGTCGTACGCATTAGCACTTTTTAAGAGTCAATGAATTAGTCATGATTACTTCAAACACCGAGTTATTCATTTCATCCACCTCACCCTAATATATAACACTACGAATTGCCGCTTAAGAGAAAAATGGGTCTTCTGTGTGAAATGAGGAACGTTCAGCCAAATAAGAAACACAAAGCAAAGAAACGTTAAGAGGATATATTTGCAAGATGTTATCGTTTGAAGTCTCGAGACTGACTGTTATTACAATCATATCGGTTGACCGAGCAACCGTACAATAGACAGATTAAGCATTTGACGACTGCTAAGCTGTATAAGGGGTGTCAACACAACTTCGTTTCACTACCCCCCCTTTCAAAAAAAGTCGACCCGACTCGTATGATTTAAAATAACTGTAGAATAGCGTGTAGAAAATAGCGTATTGATTATTGAAAACATCAAGATTGAAATTTCCGTAGGGATAACACTGTGATTTGAGGAAGAATTTCACTTCTCTGATTCTGCAATTATCAAATTCGTTGGCATTTTTCTTTGGATCGTTCTAACTTGCAACTCGGAATCACAGAATGACGTATCTCGACTTCTTCAGCTGTGTCAATGTCTTGACCGCCTACACATGTGCATCGTTGACAGCAGCGACGCATACACGTACGTTTCGGAAGAATGAACACTCGTGGATATAGCCGGATCCTTGGCGACGTAGTTGAGCAGCTGAATTTTTGGTTTATTGGCAAGTTTTATGTAAGGTAGCAGTCACTCGATTTTGTTAAGGGTAATTTAAAAATTTTCCACCGGCGGGGTCTAAATCACAGCATCCAAATCGGTGTTGGAACGTGTGAGAATCAACTCATGTAGAGCATTAACGATGATTCGACAATAATCCTCGGCCGATCCCAATACATAATTGATCAATTTCTTAGCTACCACCGCAGTCACACCATCATATTTCGCAACTTTCACATGGATGTGTGGAGACCCTTTACTAGGCAGTAGACACAAGTCTTGATGTTCAATAACGATATGGATTTTATCGTTAGGTTATGAGTGGAGATAAAAATTTGTGCACAGACCCCCAGGTATCGGACTCAAAATCACTTCAGACAATCAATATGATATAAACAGTGAACGATCGTGTTACATTGTTTATCCGTAGCAGGCAAACGATGCTGTTCCCTTGAATGTTCTGCACAGTATTTCACAAACTACCGTTGAGGATTTTACGGAAATTTTTCAATCATATTTTTTTACATCCCCGAATGATATCAATCAGCTGTGTATGAACGACGAGAAAAACAGTGGGCTTATAAATGATATGTTAGAGTGCATTCGGAATCTTAATGTTCGACTGTTAGCACTGGAAGTATCCAATCACAATTCTAATCGCGCGGGTGGAGGGACGGAAATTGAACCAATAGAGAAAAGTTGTTTTTGATTCATTTGAAAAGTTTTTGATGCATTTATTTTATGCATATAATCTGTTATAGACATCCGCAGAGAATAGGAGGTATCGAGTGAAATTTTCGATTCACTTAATCCAGTTTGACGTGGATTGTTTCATATCACTCACAATTCGAAAACCTCAATGATCTGGACAATATACTGATAATTGGGTAGTCACTCTAAAAATATTCATCTACCAGCTTTGAGCATGAAAATTCTCCTAAGGTTTCCACTTCACTAAGGCCTCAATTTTGCAGGCGGATATTGTGATTACGCGATTTTGGTATTTGAAATAGCTCGGAATCTTATTTTGAACCAAAGTTTTGTTGCGATGTATTTTTTACTCACTCATTTTATGGGCAGTCAGAACATCGACGGATACCCTAGCAAACACGCCAAAATAATAAAACTAATTTAAATAGTAGAATAAATCGTTAAAGTGAGAAATGCGAGAATTACAAGAACAACAGACAGGGTACAAATGTTGGGCGCCAGGCACCAACTGGTTTTGTCGCTCGTTGCATACACCATTTTTTGTCATGATTGCATCAAAAACAGCGTCAGCTGTGTGTTAGACCTAACCTCAACGGCATGCTTTGAGTGCGCATGTTTAGCGATACACAACGCTTCGTACAAAGTGCGTATGCGTAGCGATGCACATTACTTTGTACGATTTAGTCTGTACAACAGCACCAACGTACAACTATTTGGAATATACGATATGGTGTGTTCTAACGGTCGAAGTAAAGCATTTGCAACAAATTCATATTATTTTTCTACGTACTCTGGTTCATGTCTCGGACCCGAAAGTAAAAGGATAAATATTCTGGCTTTTAAATTCACGGACACTGATCACGTATGATTGAGTGTAATGTTTACGTGAAGAAAATCGTGACGCGTCCGCACTGCCGTATTACCACGCGTAGCCTCGTGCTGATATGTATGAGCTGGCCGTCGGAATCCCGAGACGCGCATGGCCTAGCTACCGTATATTCGTAATTAGCACGACCGTGCAAGGCGTGCGCAATGTTTTACTGAATTCTGGCTTCGTTTTACGATGTCCAATGCGCATATGTATTAATAATAATTGACGCTTAACAACGATCCACAATCTTGTAGGATGATTAAATGATGAGTATACGCAATTGTCCACAGGAGTCTCTACTATCTGTCAATCATGCAATGAATATCTAATGAGGAATATCTTTGTGATATCAGCTTAGGCTATATAAATGGCCTAATAATTACCGAATTTGCAATACAGAAAACACTGCCTGAAATTTCATGTAATTGTCTGCTCTGATCTTTGCTGTGTAAGTAATTAAAGGCTTGGTCCGAAATTGTGCACTGACATACTGACACTAGCTCTGATATAATGAATAAGAACGCAAGACCTATTTATAAAGAAAATACAGAGAATGAAGAAAATAAAGAACATAAACGAAGTAAATAAAAAATAAAGAAAACAAAGCAAACAAATTGAATACAGGAGTACAGAAAATGATTAATTAGTTTTCGACTAATTGACGAAAAGAACACTTTGCCATAGAAATTGATTTAAGCTCAACTAAATGAACCTTGGAATTAAACTTTTGTCACAATATTCCGAGTTATTAATTAATGTGGTCACTTCAAATATTTGAGAGGGGATTTTTTCACTAGATCGACTTTTCGCGGCGGCCACCATGACACGTGGTAGGACCGCGATCATCCCGCATACCGGTACCTGCCCGCCTTCCCGCTGCCCCTGACACCTTTAATCTCTGTCCTCTAGCACCCGGGCGGAGGACCCAGCTAATCCCACATTTCCAGAAGAAGCGCAGACGCTAGTCTCCCGCGAACTAACTTTCTTCTACTCATACACTTTCTCTATCCTACTCCCCACTGCACCACTCGCTCACTACAACCATCTGTTATAAAAAGTAGAGATGGTGGTCCATGACATGCGTGAATAAAAAGTAATATTACATAAACATAGTAGTTACACAAACACAGTTACCCATGGTAGCTACAATACAACAATTTAATGGATGTCTCCAATAACGGTCTCTGAAATTGAGGTCCAAGTAAATTATGTCCTTTATATTTGATTAAGGTTGGTTGAATTGTCAAAAATTTCGTTTCACGTTGTTTCTTAGGACTTGAAGGTGATCGACTTCGGCCAGCTTGACTTTATGAAGACTCTAGAACAAGCTATTCAATTTGGGGACCCAATTCTGCTTCAAAATGTTGGAGAAATCTTGGATCCAGCTTTGAATCCCATTCTTCAAAAAGCTTTCATCAAATCAGGTTTGATATTACCCGAATACTGATTTGTGATAAATAATTAATTCTATTGATTGATTTCCAACGGTATTAGTTAATCAAAGTCCCAAGTTTAACTATATATTCGATTTCTAATTTCGGGGTTAACAATAAGATTCGGTGAAAGAAATCACGCGCGGTAAGTGTGCCCGTGGCTTGTGGCTTATTTGAAGCCACCCGTGAGGGTTGCTATGCAGAATTGACTAATGAAGACAGACCACACTGATTGCCTCGTATCGATTTTATCTCATCTTCCTAGGTTTACGGGATATATTTACAAGGATGCGGCAGCTTCAATATACCATGTAAGAAATATTCTACAAAAAACTTGAGAGAAAATGTTTAAAAAGGCGGCACGTTTCTGTGTACCGCGAAATACATTTATTTCTTCTCGTTTTCGAATACCAATCAGCACACTTCGGTTTTCCATTTTTTACATTATTTCCAGTGATAAAGACCGTTCTGTCTCGCTCTTTCCCTCTAAGGCGCACTGTAGTTTTCAGTATCTGTATGAATTCTGTAATCGATGATTATCAACGGACGCTCTCTTTTCTGTTTTTCGAGTATGTACAGGATCTATCCTCTGGATCGCGGTTGGTAGTCGATCAGCCTTCAGCAAGCTAATACGAACCGACGTTCAGTTACATATCGCTTGTTCTTGTATCTCAGGGTTTCAAATCAACATTCTTTCATCCGTATTCGACTTACGTTCCATTAATCTTTTGTATTGTATTGAATGCAGTATATACATTTTATTTTGCACATACTAATAAACAGACCAAACATCGGATATTCGGGCTTCTCCCGTTAGAATTTACGTAATTACATGTTATCAGAAGTATCGCGTGGCGCTCACAGATGGATCATTTCACTAAGAATGACTTATTCTCTTTTACTTAAATATTATATTCAATAAACTTACTTCTAAACTTGATCTTATTTCTTTTTAACTCATTATATTATATATATGCGAGTGTGTCATTTTAGGGCGATATTTTTTTATTTTGTTTTGCTCATCACCCGACAAGTCTTTAGGTCGCATCTAAAAACAAATCCTCGCGCAAAGGGAGCGCTGTCAAAAAATATTTAGAGGAAAATATTTAATGTCATTGAAGTTTTTCCATTTGATTAACATGGGAAAATTTTTTTTTCACTATTATTGGTTCTCCCAAGTCTGATTAAATCGTACGGTATTTTCCCTACGGGTTTTTGTAGGAAATCGAATTTTCTACAAAAAACGTCTCTTGACTTTTGTCTGTAAAATCAACGGCTTGCGAGTAATTGATGTGCAAACCTAATTTTATATTTGGCTAGCTTCGATTCGCTCATGTTTCAACTGGTGAAATATCGTCAAAGGAATCACTCGACAAATGTCACAAAAAATCTGATCACGTTTAATTGGATTTTGGTAATTATCATGAAAAGATTTGAAAAAAAATTAGTTCATATGTAAAGCAAATAACTTTACAGATTTTGTTACGCCGAATAAATAATAATCTAACAGCTGAAGTTAGTTATTCATCAATCCTACGACAACATTTATTCTTATCGACGTTTCTTCATAAAAAGTTATCGAAAAATTAGTTATTTTTATAAAATCATTATTTGACAACTCTAATACACATATTTCCGTAGAAAATTAGGTTTGCACATCAATTATTCGTAAGTCGTTTTTTGTAGAGAATTCGATTTCCTATAAAACCCTATAGGGAAAATACCGTATGATTTAATCAGACTTGAGAGAACCAATAATAGTAAAAAAAAAATTTTCCCATGTTAATCAAATGGGAAACCTTCAATGCCGTTGAGCTACCTCTAAATATTTTTTGACAGCGCTCCCTTGGAGCGAGGATTTGTTTTTGTATGCAAACTAAAGACTTTTCGGGTGATGAACAAAAAAAAATGAAAATATCGCCCTAAAACGACACATCTTGTATATGTATATATTGTGACGTGAATTTTTCCGGCTCCTCGGTCACTCGGAGAAAATGACCAAGAACTTACCGCGTGCACAATAAATCGGCGTCCGCAAGGTATCCTAGGCCTAAAACAATATCGCGAAATTCGTTGGGCACTTGGCGTGATCAACACGTCTCGAAATCGGTAATGCGATATACCGCGACCATCTACTCGATAGCTCAGTACCGCGGAGAGAGAAGGGGAAATTTTTGGGTAGAAAGAGATACGACACACGTACGCCAGTAGTGTATACATTAGAGTTCGAAATCGAAGATGACGACGCTCCCCCCTAGCTCTCCCCCCCCCCCGCAGCTCACCTATCGTCCCACGGCCCTCTCCCCCTAGCTTTCCCCTAAACCCACGGCACTACCCGCCTAGCTCTCCCCTAAGTCCGCGGCGTTCATCCCTCACTCCCCCGCCCCTTTGATCAATTTCGCGGTTTGCCGCAGGATGACTATTTTCACGTTTATTCTCCTCACACACGCACGCACGTACGCACACACGCACGGACGCACACACACACACACACACGCACACACACACACACACACACACACACACACACACACACACACACACACACACACACACACACACACACACACACACACACACACACACACGCACGCACACGCGCACACACACACGCACGCACACACACACACACACAAAATAATTCCCGTCGAGACTTGTTTTCCGCCGAACGTCATAAACGTAGGTATTCGAGGCAATGTTCTGGGCCCCGATTTTTTATACCTGCACCGCCTACTACCTGCTTTTCGTTGACGGATTTCCATTACATGCTTGGGAAACTATACATTGCTACTTTACTCATAGCATTTGTGCAGATTTTTATACTTAGGTGTGCACCCATCATAGGCGGCGGTGGGTTCGCGAAGAGAGGGAGAGGAAGAGGATGAAAACCTGTTCCAACACGCTTTTAGGAAAGATGCAGCTGTGGAACCGGGTCACTTCAAACGAGCAATAAACCAAAAAAATTTAGGGATGGTGGGAGGGGGACTGCGGACCCCGTCGTCTTTGACGTCATTTTTTTACATGTATTGCATCATCTCTGCAGAGCCGGGAAAGCGATAGAACCGAAAAATTTGAGGATGGCGGGTCGGGTAAAGGGTGGACCCAGTCGTCTCTGACGTCATTTTTCCCTCCGATATGCGAAGAACGCAGTGCGCATCGCATCTCTGACGTCATTTTTCCCTCCGAGATGCGCAGAACGTAGTGCGCACCGCATCTCTGACGTCATTTTTCCCTCCGATATGCGCAGAACGCAGTGCGCACCGTCCCCAAATTCTTGCGATCTATCAGCCTATATATAAGCTCAACGCATCCGATGCAGACTCGTCACTCTTACACGATACGTGCAAGTGAAAACTTCTGAATATCTTCACCATCCGCGTCAAAGTCATGTTCGTCGAAGCGTATATGGGACTTGCAGAGCAGATGAAGGGGACGTACAATTTGCTGAGAGAGCAACCACTCAGATGAGAGAATGACGCTGTCATCAATCATTGGACTGATATTGGAATTGCGAATATCCAAGTTCTATGTGATATTTCTATGCAACGAGGAACGACTGTTGGTGCGAACATACGGATATAACATACGATTACACTCCTACAATCTTGGGTGACGAAGATCAGGCAGTTGCAGCAGCGCACGGTGGTGACGGGTGGAAATATCGGTACTCCTGCGGGTGTACAGTGGGACGACGTGGATAGTGCTTTTGCCAGCCGAATCCGAAAAGGGGTTATTACAAATCTCCGTCATAGGAATTTGGGCGCCTTCCTGAACGATGTGCAGCGCGTCGTCACCGAGAAGTTGGAGCTGGTACTGCGCGAGGAGGGAAATGTGGAGGTTAACCTCATATTATCGTGCAAATTCGAAAATGCCAAGCACGAAGAGATCTCCACCGAAGTTAAGAGCTTCAACACATCCAACGTGGCGATTCTTCTGCCGTCGAGCGATATAAATGGCTGGTTTACACGTGCACGTGGTGATCTGCTATCAAAGGCGGAAGATTTCGAACAACGCGATTCCGGCTGGAGCATGATTGAGATCCACAACATCGCTGTAAACATCAACCGCTATCAACCTTTCGCCGCGGAGGCTTCAACATTCATCGAGCTGCCCTTGGACATTCAACGGAAGAGAGCGGTGGTGAACGTGAGGAACGAGGACAAAAGATGCCTTCTCTGGTCCGTCACAGCAGCCCTCCACCCAGTCGACACCAACACCGATGGGATTCACAACTAACGTCGCTATATTTCCGAGTTGGGCTGTGCGGGTATCAAATTGCCTGCTACTCTACATGATGTGAAAAAGCATGAGAGATTGAATAATTTGCGAATCAACGTATATGGAATAGAATCTCAAACTTTTTCGCATCATGCAAAATCAAATAAAAGCGTCATCGTGCCAATTTATTTGAGTAAAAATTTGCATAGCGTAAACATTGACATGATCCATCTTCTAATGGTTGAGAGTAATCCGGAAGACGATATGACTGGTGAGTTTGCACCGAGATTCCACTTTGCTTGGATTAAAGATCTTTCCCGATTGGTGAGCAAACAATTGTTTGATCATAATGGTCAACTGTTTTTATGTGACAGATGCTTGTGTCACTTTAGCGTGAAACACGCCTACGACAATCATCGACAAGATTGTATTATGCTAAATAAAGTACGCATGGAATTTCTCAAATGTGAAGATTTATTACTTTCCAATTTTCAAAACAAAGGCACCGTTCCGTTTGTCGTATACGTCGATCTCAAATGTATATTAATCCGCGAACCTGTAGATGAATTTGAAACTCGTAAGACTTGTGAAATTCAAAAGCATGTCCCGCACAGTGTGGGGTACTACATATATTGCGCGTACGATAAGACATTATCGGAGTTCCACGGTAAACGCGGTGTTGATTGCATAGATTGGTTGATGAAACAACTTGAAGATTTATCGATTCAAGTAGAGTCACGCATCAAAAACATAATTCCGATGAAGGCTCCTACCCAAGTGCAACGCGATCGTCACATGCGCGCAAAGAATTGTTATATTCGTGAAAAACCGTTTACCCCTGAGGAGAAAAAGTGTTACGATCACTGTCACTTCACGGGTAAATATCGTGGTGCTGCTCATAATCGGTGTAATTTGAATTTTAGAGAGTCGCACACAATTCCAATAGTTTTCCACAATTTGTCCGGTTACGATTCTCACTTTTCAATAAAATCCCTCGCGTCAACTTTCCCCGGTAAAATTACACTGCTACCCATAAATAAGGAAAAATATAAATCCTTCACGAAACGCGTCGATGGAGCAATGATGCACTTGAGATTCATCGATTCGTTTCGATTTATGGCTAGCAGCATCGATAAACTTTCCACATATTTGACCGATACCGATAAACGCATAACACGTAAATTTCATAATAACCCGACTCAGTTCAGTTTGATGACCCGCAAAGGCGTTTTTCCCTATGAATACGTCGATTGTTGGAGGAAACTCGATGAAACGCGATTACTTGTAAAGACGCATTTCCACTCTCATCTAACCAATTCAAATATTAGGGACGCCGATTACGAGCCCGCGAAAACTGTTTGGGTGTAATTCTACTTAGAGTCCTTGGGGGGCTATTCAGATTTATATTTAAGGACCGACGTTCTTTTGCTTGCCGATATTTTCGAAAATTTCCGCGCTAGCTGCTTCAAAACATACGATTTGGATCCGTTGCACTATTACACTTAGGCAACCCTTGACACGTTTGCTCACTTTGATAATTTTGATATGTTTCGTTTTTGTCCTTGTAGTGTATCGTAGTACGTATGAGAGCGGCACGCGGAGCGAACAAGCTGTCATGTATAATACACACACAGCTAAGTTGGTATGATGAGTGATGGAGTATGTGTGTGCGTATGTGTGTGTCGGAGCACGCCGTGCTCCGATATAGAAGAGACTCACTCTTGTGCTAGTTGCGCTATCGCACGCCACGGCTTAGGCAAATCTATCGAGTATTCCTTTGTACAAACCACGCATGTGTAATACTTCTATTAACATAATAAACCATTATATCTTTATCATTTAACCTAAGTGTTCCACTCATTAATCGTATTAGTTGAATACATCACAATTGGCGACGAGGATGTCTGATATTGGAAAACGCGCGTGCAAGTGATAAGAAAGTGCACGAAAACAGGTTGTACAAAAGAACAAACGGTGCGCAATACAGAGTCAAAGGAAAAAAAAAAAAAAAACCGAATGCATGTGCAGGCTTACGAGGCACACATATAACGAAAACCTTGAGGTTAAGAATAAAGTCTTCATCACGTTTAAGTGTGAATGCAGTGAACAAGATAATACTCATAAGTGACTTAACCCTTAAATGAGTGATAACAAGGATACAGAAGAGAAAAAGAAAGTTGGATGGGTATATAATTTAAACGCGGAACAATTAAAAAACGAGTTAAAGACACGTGGCATCCCATACAACGACACCGAATTGTTCGAGAATCTCCGAAAAAAGGTGGTAGCTATCGTCAAGGAAGAAATTTTGGCGGCAAGCGCGAAACAGCCTACAACCACGAACGCGGAAATAGAATCGAATAAGACCACGAATCAAAACAATCAACAAGACGATACATCGGGTGACGACGCGTCTTTCTTTTCGGAGTCCGACTCTGATACAGACAGCAACATGTCGAATAACCAGGCAAGGTTAGAGTTTTGTTTGGATACAAGTGACTGGGAAATATTCGTAGAACGCTTAGATATTCGAATTAGTACGAAGAAAATAAAAGAAGAAGACAAGGCGGGAGAGTTACTCTCGCGTCTCGACGACGACGCATATAAACTAATAAAAAGCTTATGCGCGCCGGAAAAAGCAGCAAGTAAAAGCTACGCGGATTTAGTTGAAATGATGACAAATCATCTTACGCCGAAGCCTTCCGAGTTGATGGAAAGATGCACTTTCAACCAAGCCAAGCAGAACATCAACGAATCAGTAGCCGAATTCGCGGCAAGGCTAAAGAAATTAGCGCTAAATTGCGAATTTAGCGACCTGCAAACCTCACTGCGAGATCAGTACGTCGTTGGAATGCGCGATGATACAACGCGAGTTGAACTGTTTAAAACGAGTAAACTCACGTTTGACGCTGCATTAAAAGAAGCAATCGCAAGAGAAGCAGCGGTGAAAAACGCGTCAAGTGTAGCAAACACGCTCGAAAAGAGAAACACACAACGAGATATGTTTGCATTGAAGCAAGAAAGCAAGACGGCGAACCCATATAACAGCAGAAGGCCACCAAGCAAGCCGCATTTTGGAGCAGACAAAAGAGACGATACCCAAAATCATAACAGGCCGGACATCAAGTGTTGGTGCTGTGGCGGTCGCAATCACGTGCGCGCCAAATGCCACCATAAATATGAATGCTGCGGCTACTGCAAAGGGAAGGGGCATTTAGAGAAGGTATGCCTCAAGAAGCACGGAACAACGAGGGGCGGCGTAAACAAGCTGGTAGGGGACGACGGTGAACTACCGGAGGAGGAGGAGGAAGAGGAGCCGTCGCACACCAACGAGTTCTTCTGCCTCAAGACCGACGACAAGAGTATGTATGCGAGTGTGAGTATGGGCAATGAAAGCGCGCGCGCCGAGCCGATGTACGTAAATGTTACAATCAACGGTAAAGAAATAAATATGGAAATTGACACGGGCACGTACGCGACCGTGATTTCAGAAACCGAAAAAGAAAAATATTTTCGTGACGAGGTATTAACGGAAACAAATGTCAAATTGCATACATACGACAATAAAGTCTTACACGCGTCGGGCCTAATAAAAAACTTAAAAGCTGAATTCAATGGGAAGAAATGCACATTATATTGTTATGTGCTGCCAGGCAATGGTCCAATTTTGATTGGCAGGCAATGGCTTGCAGCGTTTGGATGCTGGCCATTAGCAATACAAAAGGAAAATACAAACACCGCGATAAATAAAATAAAAATAGATGAGATAGATAAGCATTTTTTTGAAAAATACAGTAATCTTTTTGATGAGCAACCAGGTTTATATAATAAAAGTAAAACTAAGATTTATTTAAAGGAAGATGCAAGGCCGATCGCAATGAAATGCAGAACCGTCGCGCATGCATTAAAACCATTGATTGAACAAGAATTAAAAAGATTAGTTTCATTGGGAAATTTAGAGCCGGTTGAGATTAGCGAGTGGGCGACGCCTATTGTCCCTACGTTTAAAAGCAACGGCAACTTAAGAATATGTGGAGATTTTAAGATTACATTAAATCCCAACATAATCATTGACAAATACCCGTTACACTCTATAGATGATATTTTCGCATGTATGCAAGGCGGTCGCTACTTTACGGAACTCGATATGTTTCATTGCTATATGCAATTTCCAGTGCATGAAGATTGTTTAGACCTACTTACAATTGTAACACACAGAGGCTTGTTTAGATATAAGAAAATTCCCGAAGGGGTATCACCGGCACCTGCAGACGTGCAGAAAAAAATGGACGAATGTTTAAGGGGGATCGACGGCGTAATAGCGTATATAGACAACATTTATATAATGGGTCGCACAGTTGAGGAAAACATTGAAAGAACCAAAAATGTATGTGAACGTTTGATAGAAAGTGGATTAAAGTTAAATAAAAAATGTAAATTTTTAAAAGAGAGCATTGAAGTACTTGGCTTTGTCATTGACAAAGATGGCTTACACAAAGCGAAATCAAAAGTAGAAGCGATGGTTAACGCGCCGCAACCAAGTAACTTCAAGGAATTAAACTCATTCTTAGGATTAATAAATTTTTACGCGCGGTTCTTGAAGGATAGATCGAATCACTTGAAACCATTATACGATTGCGCAAATGCGAGTGAATTTAAATGGAACGAAAGCTGTAACAAAGCATTCGCATGGGTGAAAAACGAATTGATATCGCCGCGAGTACTAGCTAATTATGATCCTAATGAACAAGTAGTGTTGGCGTGTGACGCGTCAGCATACGGCTTATCAGCGATTTTATCGCATAAATATAAGGACGGTACGGAAAGACCGATTGCATACGCGTCGAAAAAAATCGCAAAGAAAGAATTAAACAGAACAATCCCTGATAAAGAAGCAATGGCGATCGTGTTCGGATTTAAACGATTTTTTCAATTCGTATTCGGTAAAGAAATCCTATTGCGAACTGATAATCAGCCGCTACAACTAATACTAGGACCGAGAAAAGGGATACCTGCAACCGCGAATGCCAGATTGCAACGCTATGCGTATTATTTGTCGGGTTTCCGTTATAAAATTGAATACATTAAATCAAAAGCAAACGCAAATTGCGACGCGTTATCGCGGTTACCTATAAAAGACGAAACAGAAATTCCGGAAGAGAGCTTTTCGCCGGTTTATTTCCTAGAAAATAGCATAGACCTAATGGATGGGAAAACGCTTGCGTACGAAAGCAAGTTAGACAAAACAATTAACAACATAATTAAATTTACAATAAACGGTTGGCCAAATGTCAAAGATTTAAGCGAAGATGAAAAACTATATTTTAATAAACGGGTAGAATTAAGCACGGATAAAGAATGCTTGTTTTGGGGATTGCGAGCGATTATCCCAGAGTCGATGCGCACGCGAGTACTAAAAGAACTACACGCATCTCACATGGGAATTGTGAAAATCAAAATGCTCGCGCGATCATACGTGTGGTGGCCAGGAATTGATAAGAATATTGAAGATTTTGTAAATAACTGCACAACGTGTTTGATTGAACAAAAAAAACCGCAACAAACACCGTTGACTACATGGCCCTGGCCTGACCGCGTATGGCATCGTTTGCATTTAGATTTCTTAGGACCTTTTTATGGTGACATGTATCTAGTTATAATCGATGCGTATTCAAAGTGGCCAGAAGTAATAAACTTCAAAAATAATACCACAGCTATTAAACTAATAAATGTACTAAAAAGCATATTCGCTAAATACGGGTTACCACTGCATATGGTAACAGACGGGGGACCGCAATTCCGAGCAGATATATTCTTAGATTTTCTACGGAGCAATGGAGTTAACCATAGTTTTGCACCGCCGTATCACCCAGCGACGAACGGCGCGGCAGAAAATTTCGTTGGCACTTTTAAAAATAAAGTCACGAAAATCATCAAGGGGGGAGAGACGCCAGAATCGGCTGTAAACTTATTCTTATTCGATTATAGAAACATAGCACATTGTACTACAGGGAAAAGCCCTGCACAACTCATGTATAACAGAGACTTGCGCACTCGTTTTGACCTTCTGAGAACCAATGTAGCAGCGCACGTAGAGAAAAAACAGCGAGCGCAAATAATGGCGAAACCGGGTACAAGACAAAATGATGTGATTGTGGGAGACACCGTATTGTTTGATAACCATCGCGTTCGAGGTGAGAAAAGAGTAACTGGAGAAGTAATAAAAAAAGTATCTCCGTCTACATATGTTATTAGAGACTCTGATCATGCGTTAGCTAAGAGACACATCGACCAAATTGTTAAACAAAAGAAAAGTAATGTACCAATGCGTCGGTCTCCACGTCTAAACGAATCTTAAAAAAAGCGGAAAGTGTAGTGTATCGTAGTACGTATGAGAGCGGCACGCGGAGCGAACAAGCTGTCATGTATAATACACACACAGCTAAGTTGGTATGATGAGTGATGGAGTATGTGTGTGCGTATGTGTGTGTCGGAGCACGCCGTGCTCCGATATAGAAGAGACTCACTCTTGTGCTAGTTGCGCTATCGCACGCCACGGCTTAGGCAAATCTATCGAGTATTCCTTTGTACAAACCACGCATGTGTAATACTTCTATTAACATAATAAACCATTATATCTTTATCATTTAACCTAAGTGTTCCACTCATTAATCGTATTAGTTGAATACATCACAGTCCTCATCCATGCTGCTAATGTGTACAGTTTCACATGGATCTATCGTATTGCTGAAGAAATGTCTCTGTTTGATGAAGGGTTGTCCTTACAACAACTCTATGCCCACAATTCCATCCTACGGGTAGTTTATTGTGGGGGGTGGCGGTACAGCTATCAAGGTATGGCGTCTGTTTGTCCAGATATCAGTTGCATATTGCCGTCTTGCCAACTCAACGTCTATTTTTCAGTACAATGGGACTAACTTTATGTTTTGTACTACGTATTAAACAGTGGGGAAGGGTCAACTCTTGGTATGCTTTTAGACCTTTCCTATAATCGTTAAACGCGATGCTATTTATCGTTGAATTTTTACATCCTTGACACGCTTACCCACTTCAACACCGTTGTCACATTTTTGTTTCATCCCCATCCGCGGCGGGGGAAAGATGCGGCTGCTGCTATGAAATCTGTACTGACCCAGAGCCGTATACCTGCACATCTATACGTTGATCAATGCAAAGAATTTCACAACAGCAAATTGAAAGCCCTCATGATGCAGCACAATATCAATATGTGTTCGACACTCAGCAACTTAAAGACGTCGATATGCGAACGTTTTAGTCGAAGATTGAAAAAATAAAATGTGGAAGTGGTTTACTCTCCTAGGATTTCACAAGTGGATTAATATTTTGGGTTGATTCAATGAAGTCCTACAATAGCACCCAGCATCGCACGATTCGAATAAAATCTGTGGATGCCTGCACGGACAATGAAAAACAACTGTATCGAGGCGTATACAAGTCTCGGCAAATCAAACGAAGTGATCGAGCGCGGAAATTCAGTGGAGGCGATGGAGTTCGAATCAGCGAGTACAAGAATGTATTCGAAAAAGGCTATACACCCAATTGCACGACAGAAATATTCACCGTGAGTGAGGTGAAAAATACCAATCCACCCACCTACAAACTTACCGATTATCAAGATCATCCCATCGAGGGGGGCTTCTACGAGGAAGAGCTCAGCAAAGTGAAATATCCCGACGATAACCTTGTGGAGAAAGTATTACGCAAACGGGGGAATTTGTTCTGTGTGAAGTGGTTGTGTTTTGATAATTCGCACAATAGTTGGATAAATAAAACAGACATGTATCATAATTTGTATGTATTTTCCGAATTACAATAAAAGATTTTGAATATACAAATATTTCCACATTTCATCTCCTTTGTACGCACATGTGCCACACTCTGTACTATAAAAATAATAATAATAATAATAATAATGATAATGATAATGATAATGATAATGATAACGATAACGATAATGATAATGATAATGACAATAATAATATGCAATTTTTCCATACGATTATTACACATTTTATTTTTTGTAAAACTTTTTTCTCATTTTCAGAAAACTTTTTTCCGTTTTCTGGAAACTTTTTTTTATTTTCTGAAAACTCATTTTCGTTTTCTGGAAACTTTTTTTCATTTTCTGGAAACTTTTCTCGTAGTAAAGAAATAATTATGAATAATTGCTCGATATGTGAATAGTAATGAATAAATAATTGTTAAGTATTTGAATTCACATTTTTGAATCCAATAAATATCGTATTGATGGTGAAACGTTTCCGCCCGATGGTCGATCGTCCGAGGTGTCAAACATCAAATATTTACATCAATTTGACGTCTGCAGTTTATCCTATAGCTATTGGGAGGCTGGGACTAACCCCGAAGGTACGGTGTCGTTCTGCCCAGGTATCAATTGCCGTTTGTCATTTTGCCAACTCAGAGCCAATTTTTTTTGTACGATCGTGCTTACTTCATGTTTTTTACTGCGTATTAAACACTGTGGGAGAGTTCACTCTTAGTAAGCCATCAGACAGCGCTTATAATCATCAAACGTGATGCTATTTATCGATGAATTTTTTACACCCTTGGCATGCCTACTCACTTTTACGCCACTGTCATATTTTTCCCCATCCTCACCCATCGTAGTAAATGTGTACAGCTTTGCTCTCAGTCCCACAAACTCTGTCATAATTTTACCGTTATTTTCTTCTTTCATTAACCCTAGTCGTTTCTTGTTTTTAAGGGGGATACCATACACATTGTCGGGCGGATAGTCAGGGTATCAAACATTGTATCTACATCACGTTTGATGATATCGTAGATATTAGGCACACTGAATTGATAAATAAGGCTGTCTGTGTCGGTATACATCAATTTAGCTTGTTTGTTCGAAAAGTTGGTTTTAATATAATTATAGTGGAAATCGTAGAGAAAGATTTTTGACAGATCTAGGATTAATGCGCCGACGTGAAAAGGTTTGGCGAAGTGAACTTTGACACGGTTCATATCAATGATAACCATATCAGTGCCAAATACGGTGCAGCTGTGAAAGTTTGCTCGGGCAATAAGCGTTGTCGCACAACCTCTTCCCTTCCATTTTGTGACCAATTTAACATCTTTATGATTTCGCACATTCTCCATAGTGAGTAAGAATTTTCTTCTCTGCATGCACGATGTATGAGGAGACTCTAATGTGTAGATGTTGTGTTTACCCTTTTTGAATCCTTGCTTTCGATGAGAAGCCCGTAAGACAAGCAATGCCGTCTATTGAATGATATGAGGATGTGCATATCATTTATCTACGAGAGAATATTTGTTGAAAGAATGTATTAACGACAACAGAGTCAGGGCGCCTAGGTGGTCTAGTGGAGTAAGGCTCCGGTCAAGCATCTCTAGACGCTAGGTTCCGTCCTGGCTCCGTCGTTAATTTTTCGAAATCACCAATTTGTCGAATTTACATTCTTTCATTCTTCATAGTCTTGCCGAACAGAGCGTTTCATTAGTTTATAAAAGTTTTTCTCAAATTCATTCTTGAACTGCTTACGCATGTCTGTGTTGAAAGTGATGTACGGCTCGAACCATGGAGATTGTGCAAACTTCAAAATTCTATGCACTTTCGTTAATTTCAATCGTAATCTTAAACACTGTTTCAAATTTCTACAGTGCAATATATACTTTGTTTTGGGGTGAAGGGTGGTCGCGAGTTTGACATTTTTACTACCTCGAGGAGTAAAATGTTCGGGGCAAAGAAATAAGACTTTGTGATCCTCGTGGAGTTCCACAGGATAGTCCAAATCTACCTTCAGAAAGTAACCGATCGGCGAATCGTCCGGATGGTTTGTTATATCAACGTGCTGATACTCCCACTCGAACGAACCGATTGGTAAATGCGCGCTCATAGCTGCACCGTACAGATTATACACGTCAAAATACGCGAGATATGATTTCACGTTACTAGGATCAAAATCTTTTCCCATGAATCTATTATTGGCCCGAGCATGTTGATTAGAACATTGTACTACGCCGCCTCGAATGGCTCTTTCAATAAATAACACCATTTCAGGGTTGTCTAAGAGTTGCAAATTTACATTAGTATGCTTGAGCATCGCTTCAAAAGCAAGCCCCGGTGCAGTGTAGTAGTGCAACGGATCCAAATCGTATGTTTTGAAGCAGCTAGCGCGGAAATTTTCGAAAATATCGGCAAGCAAAAGAACGTCGGTCCTTAAATATAAATCTGAATAGCCCCCCAAGGACTCTAAGTAGAATTACACCCAAACAGTTTTCGCGGGCTCGTAATCGGCGTCCCTAATATTTGAATTGGTTAGATGAGAGTGGAAATGCGTCTTTACAAGTAATCGCGTTTCATCGAGTTTCCTCCAACAATCGACGTATTCATAGGGAAAAACGCCTTTGCGGGTCATCAAACTGAACTGAGTCGGGTTATTATGAAATTTACGTGTTATGCGTTTATCGGTATCGGTCAAATATGTGGAAAGTTTATCGATGCTGCTAGCCATAAATCGAAACGAATCGATGAATCTCAAGTGCATCATTGCTCCATCGACGCGTTTCGTGTAGGATTTATATTTTTCCTTATTTATGGGTAGCAGTGTAATTTTACCGGGGAAAGTTGACGCGAGGGATTTTATTGAAAAGTAAGAATCGTAACCGGACAAATTGTGGAAAACTATTGGAATTGTGTGCGACTCTCTAAAATTCAAATTACACCGATTATGAGCAGCACCACGATATTTACCCGTGAAGTGACAGTGATCGTAACACTTTTTCTCCTCAGGGGTAAACGGTTTTTCACGAATATAACAATTCTTTGCGCGCATGTGACGATCGCGTTGCACTTGGGTAGGAGCCTTCATCGGAATTATGTTTTTGATGCGTGACTCTACTTGAATCGATAAATCTTCAAGTTGTTTCATCAACCAATCTATGCAATCAACACCGCGTTTACCGTGGAACTCCGATAATGTCTTATCGTACGCGCAATATATGTAGTACCCCACACTGTGCGGGACATGCTTTTGAATTTCACAAGTCTTACGAGTTTCAAATTCATCTACAGGTTCGCGGATTAATATACATTTGAGATCGACGTATACGACAAACGGAACGGTGCCTTTGTTTTGAAAATTGGAAAGTAATAAATCTTCACATTTGAGAAATTCCATGCGTACTTTATTTAGCATAATACAATCTTGTCGATGATTGTCGTAGGCGTGTTTCACGCTAAAGTGACACAAGCATCTGTCACATAAAAACAGTTGACCATTATGATCAAACAATTGTTTGCTCACCAATCGGGAAAGATCTTTAATCCAAGCAAAGTGGAATCTCGGTGCAAACTCACCAGTCATATCGTCTTCCGGATTACTCTCAACCATTAGAAGATGGATCATGTCAATGTTTACGCTATGCAAATTTTTACTCAAATAAATTGGCACGATGACGCTTTTATTTGATTTTGCATGATGCGAAAAAGTTTGAGATTCTATTCCATATACGTTGATTCGCAAATTATTCAATCTCTCATGCTTTTTCACATCATGTAGAGTAGCAGGCAATTTGATACCCGCACAGCCCAACTCGGAAATATAGCGACGTTAGTTGTGAATCCCATCGGTGTTGGTGTCGACTGGGTGGAGGGCTGCTGTGACGGACCAGAGAAGGCATCTTTTGTCCTCGTTCCTCACGTTCACCACCGCTCTCTTCCGTTGAATGTCCAAGGGCAGCTCGATGAATGTTGAAGCCTCCGCGGCGAAAGGTTGATAGCGGTTGATGTTTACAGCGATGTTGTGGATCTCAATCATGCTCCAGCCGGAATCGCGTTGTTCGAAATCTTCCGCCTTTGATAGCAGATCACCACGTGCACGTGTAAACCAGCCATTTATATCGCTCGACGGCAGAAGAATCGCCACGTTGGATGTGTTGAAGCTCTTAACTTCGGTGGAGATCTCTTCGTGCTTGGCATTTTCGAATTTGCACGATAATATGAGGTTAACCTCCACATTTCCCTCCTCGCGCAGTACCAGCTCCAACTTCTCGGTGACGACGCGCTGCACATCGTTCAGGAAGGCGCCCAAATTCCTATGACGGAGATTTGTAATAACCCCTTTTCGGATTCGGCTGGCAAAAGCACTATCCACGTCGTCCCACTGTACACCCGCAGGAGTACCGATATTTCCACCCGTCACCACCGTGCGCTGCTGCAACTGCCTGATCTTCGTCACCCAAGATTGTAGGAGTGTAATCGTATGTTATATCCGTATGTTCGCACCAACAGTCGTTCCTCGTTGCATAGAAATATCACATAGAACTTGGATATTCGCAATTCCAATATCAGTCCAATGATTGATGACAGCGTCATTCTCTCATCTGAGTGGTTGCTCTCTCAGCAAATTGTACGTCCCCTTCATCTGCTCTGCAAGTCCCATATACGCTTCGACGAACATGACTTTGACGCGGATGGTGAAGATATTCAGAAGTTTTCACTTGCACGTATCGTGTAAGAGTGACGAGTCTGCATCGGATGCGTTGAGCTTATATATAGGCTGATAGATCGCAAGAATTTGGGGACGGTGCGCACTGCGTTCTGCGCATATCGGAGGGAAAAATGACGTCAGAGATGCGGTGCGCACTACGTTCTGCGCATCTCGGAGGGAAAAATGACGTCAGAGATGCGATGCGCACTGCGTTCTTCGCATATCGGAGGGAAAAATGACGTCAGAGACGACTGGGTCCACCCTTTACCCGACCCGCCATCCTCAAATTTTTCGGTTCTATCGCTTTCCCGGCTCTGCAGAGATGATGCAATACATGTAAAAAAATGACGTCAAAGACGACGGGGTCCGCAGTCCCCCTCCCACCATCCCTAAATTTTTTTGGTTTATTGCTCGTTTGAAGTGACCCGGTTCCACAGCTGCATCTTTCCTAAAAGCGTGTTGGAACAGGTTTTCATCCTCTTCCTCTCCCTCTCTTCGCGAACCCACCGCCGCCTATGATGGGTGCACACCTAAGTATAAAAATCTGCACAAATGCTATGAGTAAAGTAGCAATGTATAGTTTCCCAAGCATGTAATGGAAATCCGTCAACGAAAAGCAGGTAGTAGGCGGTGCAGGTATAAAAAATCGGGGCCCAGAACATTGCCTCGAATACCTACGTTTATGACGTTCGGCGGAAAACAAGTCTCGACGGGAATTATTTTGTGTGTGTGTGTGTGTGTGTGCGTGTGTGTGTGCGTGCGTGCGTGCGTGTGTGCGTACGTGCGTGCGTGTGTGAGGAGAATAAACGTGAAAATCGTCATCTTGCGGCAAACCGCGAAAATGATCAAAGGGGCGGGGAGCGAGGGGAAAACGCCGCGGATGTAGGGGGGAGCCAGGGGGGTAGCACCGCGGGTTCAGCATTAGCGTTCAGGGGACAGGGGAAAGGGCCGGCGTGCTCAGTCTATTTTATGTACAAGTCTATGCATTATCCCCCCGGTATTATAAGATTAGATTCGACGGTCATGGGTTATGTTATGTTTAGTGAGATTGAGTTTGTTTCGCGGTCGGCTGACTATGGCGCTGTAGGTTTCTCTGTGTTGCCAACATAACTGTCTAGTGTAAAAAATTACCAGTCTCATATTCATTGTCCCCAAGTGTACCTTTTTCAGCTTTGACCACAATTTATCCCCCTAGCTCGGCTTCGAGTGTTTTAATTAGTCGTTTAAAGTGTTATTATACAGGGTTCTTCATTTTAATCTCCCCAGGTCGATATTCTAGAAACGAAAACAGATACAAAAACAATCTCAGAACGTAACTTATAGGATATTGAGGGGGAAAGAAGATAGTCAAAACGGTTTCGGCCTTAGTGGCATGGCCGAGGTCGGCCGAAGGTCAACTCGTTTTTTTTAATGAAATCGTGTTTTTTCATAATCTTAAAGAACGTTCAATTCTGTAGAAAAACACTAAGACATTAAAGGCCTCAGATTATACGATCACGAGATACGAGGCGTCTTTAGCTACATCTCGAAGGTACTCCGGCTTGCAGCGACACAAAGTTGTAGTCTTCGCTGAAACGCTTCTGTTGTTTTTCGAAGCACTTCCGGAGTGATGTTTCACTATTTTTGACTGTCTTCTTTTCCCCTCAATATCCTATAAATTATGTTCAGAAACTGTTTTTATATCCTCCTGGGTTGATATTCACTCGAGGGTCCCGTAGGGCTTGATGCCGGGTCCGCTACTTTTTTCTATTCTGGTTAACAATTTACCCCCATCGATACGTTACTGTAAGCATGTTTCATGTGCTGATGACCTACAAATTTAATTTCCATTGTTACACTCAAATACTGCCGACGGCATAAGTGAAGTATTGCATGATGTACAAGCTATTCGTGATTGAACCGGTGACAACTGCTTGAAAATCAATTTTGAAAGGCCGAAGGGAATGTTTTGCGGTAGTTCCAAATTAATTGACAGGCTAGATGCTTCTCACCTCACACTAACTCAAATTGGAAATCATAAAATCGAGTATGATAATAAAGTCATCTTGGTCTAATTTTATGGCTCTTACTAGCGTGGAATGAACATGTTGATGTGGTATGTAACAAGGTCAACAGGGTTTTATATCATTTGAAGATAAACAAGGAACAGTTTTCTGGTTCTTTTCGTAAATGGTTAGTTACGGCTCTTATATTTCCACACCTCGATTATTGTTCAGCAAGTTATAATAACTCACCCCGTGGACTTAATATTAATCTCCAGCGACTTATTAACGCCTCTGTTAAATTTATCTTAGGTGTAACAGGTGATGATTACATTACAGAACACGGACTTGAGTTGGGCTGGCCAACTTAGCGAAACAGGAGGCTATACTCGATCGGTTGTTATCTCTTTACCATTTCACGCTCCCGTAGGCCAGCTTATCTGGGTGATACGTTCCAACCAGCTGAGATGCGGTCGCAACGTATTGCTGTCAATATAGGGGCTACTGATAGGCTTTGTATTTCGCACTGCCGTACTGTCTGTTCCCAAAACTCATTCATGGTTAGTGCCTGTTACTTCTGGAATTTGTTCCGACAGACTATTGTTGACAGTGATAGATTATTCGTGGGATAGGACTTACAACATCGATGGGCCCCAGAATCCCAGAGCAGGTATCATTAAAATCGCGCAATGAGCACTTTGCTTCGGTTTCTTCAGGTGACCATCAGCCAGAACTGTCCATCTGCGTTGATACTACCTCTGGAGTCGTTGAAGATGATACCGATAAATTAACGTTCTCGTGTGTTGAGGAGAGGTGTGTAGATGAAGTTATGACGAGAATGACGACGCAAGCGCAGGATTCGGGTGGATTACCGATTCAAGCTTTTAAGGTCTTTCGTGTAGCTTTACTGCCAATCATTACTTGGCTATTTAATTCGTCACTTGAAAACAATACCTTCTCGTCGCTCTGGAAGTTCTCTATTGTTGACCCTCGTCCTATGGTACGTTGCCCGCCTCTGTGCTCCGAGTTCCGTATTACTTCGCTGCTGTGCTCCATACCTAAAGCACTCGAGCGTCTGGTGTTCGAGCAAGTTCTTTCGTTTTGCAAGCGCACAACCTCTTAGATCCGTGGCAAATAGGCTTCCGTCAAGGGTCGGAGACCCAGATGGCTGTCCTGAGGTTGATTGATGACGTGCATCATGGAATTAATGATCGCGAAGTTACTTTAGCCATATTCTTGGACTCTACGAAAGCCTTCGATAAGGTTCATCATTGTCTGCTACTGCAAAAACTTTAGGGGTGAGGCTTTTCCACTGTTGTATTTGCGTGTTCGCATTCTCACTTGAGCGACCGTGTACAAGCAGTTCGTGGCGGTGGTGGCGAGCTGTCAGATTGGCTTTATACGCGATCCGGAGTACCTGAGGGCAGCGTTCTAGGTCCCCTACCTTTCTTGCTATTTATCAACGACCTGTCAATATGTTTGCGGAACTGCTTTTACTTACTCTATGCTAATGATCTGGATATTCCCCTTTAATGTCGCCCGATCGACGTAGCCAAGTATATTGTTCGCCTTAACGATGATGTTGATAGAGTGCTAAGCTGGGGCCTTTGACTAATAAGCTGCATCTGAATGAGAGACAAAATAAGGCGAACGCTTCATCAATGTGCTGTATCTCGAGGGTCTTCCTCTTGTAAGAATGGGGGCTGCAGTCAGTGAATTCGTGCGAATATTTAAATATCTAGGGGTGGTCCTTGACAGTACCCTGTCGTGGTCGCAGCATGTTCTGCGAATAAACAAAAAGGTAGCGGTGGCGCTATATCGTACAAGAATGAATGATAATTCATTAAGCAACAGGTCGTTGCCTTGGTTCGCCCCCTTTTTGACTATTGTGCGCCTGTGCTGACTAATATACCAGGTAAGCTTGAACACTCTCTTGGGGTTGCGCTCAACAACTACATACGATTCTTAATTAGGGTCTCGCGAGACGCTGGTATATCGTGTCACAGGCGTGCCTGCGGTTAGCTGCTCCCATGCAATCGACGTAAGCTCATGATCAGGTGCCTTGTGTCTTGGCGACCCGTGGTTATTTGGCGATCAGATACGGCTCCGTGCGACCCTTGCGTCGCAGCGTTATCCTTCCTGGACGGATACGCTTCTTGTTCTTGCTGCCCGCACTGTCTCCTTCCAGAAGCCAGTCTTGATAACTGGCATACAGCTCCGGGACTCACTGCAACCTGAGGTCACCGTAGCGTCTAGCCTTCTGTAATTCCGTACGCGTTGCTTCCAATTTTTGATAGCTGCAGAGGATGCAAGGCCTATCCTGATAGGCCTCTGTCTGTGTGATATGTGGGTTATAGTTATCAAACTGTTTTTATATTTTTCACCGCGGTAAATTAATTGCTTTCTTACGCAAGCTTTAGTTTATAATCTTATGTACTTATGCTTGGCTGTTGTTAATATTTTCTATCGTACCCGATTATTGATTTGACTATCTTGTTGTACTTTTTTAAAAACAAAAAACTACTTTTTCATTTTTATTTCATTCATTTTTGTTCAGCTTTTATTATTGTGTTACTTCTTTCTTTGTAGTATTTAGTTTTGTCAGCATTGTATGTCTTGTCTGTGGTTCTCAAGGAGATTACTTCGGAACCTAATAAATACTTCCAACTCTAGTCCACTCTACTCTCTCTTACTTTTTTTCTATCTCCTATTTTCATTTATAATCCTTTTCAACGTAATGAATAGTGATATCGCTACAATTATTCAGTTGTAGAGAGAATTTTTTGTTCAGAATCAATATCTTTGAAAATGAGTTTGGATTCTTTTTCTTTGTAACCAAACTACTGGGCTTCTCTGATGTTGATGAATAAACATTTCCATCGACTTTTTTTGCATGTTTAGTCACAGGTATTTTATAATATCTGGGTTTTGTATGCATTGTCGATCCTGTTATTTTTCATGAATCTCCTTATCGTTATTGATGGACTCTTCGATATAACCCTGAGCGACTCTGTCAGAAGCCCACCCACCGTAACATTTCAGAGTGGTGATGTTAGCCCCCGAATCAGCAAGTAGCATTGCCGAAGTACAGCAGAATCTGTGACCCGTATAATGTTGGGGATCTAGCAATTTCACATATGGTGCGATCTACTTTGGCAGGTTTCCGAATTCATTGATGCCAATGACTTTCTTTGTGCAATTTCTATTTTGTACATTAAAAAAAAATGTATTTGTATCGAGATAGTTTGGTCATAGAGCAACGTACCTTTAGAAAATAACGTAGAATTCGTCGATAACTGTGAACGATTGCTGATTGCCGGTTTTAAACGGTTGATTGAAGATCAAACAGATTCAAAACGTCATGTTCAACTTGTACAAAATTGTATTATATAGTATTTGATTATAATTAATTGTGCCATAATTATTATCAAGTAATGAACGGTCATGACGTTTACTCATTGTGCGATGGTTGATAGCAACCAATTGGGTACTTCGTATCGCCATTCCAAACATTGATTCCAGGAGGGTTCCTTCACATCACTTTGAACGAATGACAGTCACAGAACGCAGACACGATTTATTCAAGGGGTATCCATTTTGTTCTAAACCTCAATACATGTGATCCCGTTGTTTATTGTAAGAAACAAACGGATGACTCATTTCTACATAACAAATACCTGTAATGTAATAAATATGATCGTAATTGGCATACAATTTCACAAAGGGTTGTAGTATTAGTAGTAATACAAGGGGGGTTCTACTCACAGATTCCTGTTACCGACACTTACTGACATCCTCCCCAGACTCAAACCCTTTTCCGCGATTACGTCACAGTTTGCCGTACCGACTTAAGATCAAAAACGTGCAACCTTACTGACAGTTGTATCGGTCGACAGTAAAAATCGCACTGCCTTACCAACAAATCTGATCGGTCCAAGGTCAAAATCGTGCTGTCTTACCGACAATCTTACCGACCGAAGATCAAAGTCTGTGGTGCTCGCCTGCCAACGGTGGAGGGCATGAAGTTTTTTACCGACCTGGATGTCGGTGACCGTCCCGCCTTCTTCTCCCACGATAGGACTGCTGATGTGAAACATCAACCACCTCACATTCTTTTCCCACCGTGTGATCGTCTTTCCTAACTTCAAATTTACAAGCCAGGATAACGTTGGCTGTCAAGCTCCTGTTTTTCTTTAAAACGGTTTTAGTCTTGTCACAACTAGTAACTTTGCGTCTTCTAGAAATCTCTCCACATCTTTATGCTTCAAATTGACGATGGATCCAGTTCGAATTCTCCCCTGAAAAACTGATTCCATATCTTCACAGTAAACTCGATCGCTTCTTCTTTCTTTCCGCGTACCTCCACGCGTTTTTTGTGGACGTTTGAATTTTTCCGCGAGCGCTTTCAAGAGTCCGAGCAGTGTGATAATTCTCGTCTTTTCTCCAATCGATGAAACCTTTCGCAAAATTTTGTTGTGAAGCCGAATATTTTAACTCCCGAATGTTATCCATTTTTGAACTTCTGCTGTTGATGATCATTTTCCCAAGATTTTGTACGTCGATTCCATAATATCAATCAATCTCAAACACTTCGTGGATTCCATCTTTAGCTTTTTCCCCGCGTATACTTGACAAGTTGACACTGAATGATCGTTTGCAGTGATGAGCGTCCTTTTTATAGGGCAGCTGTACGTATTTTTGTGTGTGCACGCGCTGTGTTTTGCATTCTTAGAGCGATAGTAACCCAACTCCGTAGGACCTGCGGCTTTAAACGTATACTACCGCAGTTATCGGTCGACCTTGCACTCTGACCTTGACTGAACCAATTCAAAATTCAGCCCAGAGTTCACTTTACAGTTACAAGCCAAAAAGAATGTCACGTGGATGATGACGTATCGACATATCGAGAGGCTAAAAAACAATTTTCAGAACAATTAATTTTTGAATGTCGCGTGGTTGATAAAATGGGAAAAGAATTTGAGGTGGTTGATGTTACACATCAGCAGTCCTGTAGTAGTATGGAATACAGGCAATGGATCTAGGTAATAGGTGTAAGCGTAGACACGTGTGCATGTGTTCGAGCAAGCGTGTCGATATAGACACGCCAGTATCTACTCGGCATCCAACGCGTTGAGCAAGCGCTGTACGAACCAGTTGGCCAAATAAAAAGAAATAAAGCAAAACACAACAGATATTGTTGTCCACCTCATTTATCCAAGATATTACAAATGGCGACGAGGACAAAAATTTAAATGAAGTTTTTGTGGCTGTACATTGAGACGAAAATTTCACACAAACAAACTACGTGGATTCAAGAACTGAGTAAACCCGATCTGTTATCCGTTTGTGCAACATGCGGTATAGAAGCAAATGAAGAAAATAATATTGACGATATACGCAGAGTGTTACGAGAATTCGTGAAAAGTGATAGATCGAAAGACATTAAAACTCCACAGCTATTTCCAAAAACTTCGCCGATACGGAAACAAAAACGCAAAATCATGGCGTGCATGGGTGAAATCGAGTCGTTCAAGGAAGGTGGAAAATGGACAGCGTTTCTGAGCCAACTAGAGGCTTTTGTAACACTGGACGACATCCCGACGGTCGAGAAAAGTGCTTTATTATTAACAAAATTATCCTCGGAAGTGTATGCTGAAATCAAAGCATCGTGTAACAACGAAGATTTAGTGATACGTCACTATACGATGCAACCAAAAACGAATTCCTAGAACGAGTGAATTTCCGAAATCGAAAGCAAAAAAAGGATGAACTGATAGAAGACTTTGCCTTAGCTATCAAAATACTAGCGGCAAAATGTAAATTCACGGAAGCCGAATTAGAAAACAACATCAAAGGCCAGTTGATTCATGGAGTCAAGGATGATTTAAGCAGATGCGAACTGTTAAAAATGTCAAGCAAGACATCAAAGGAATTCATCAAAACAGCTAAAATCGTTGAAATGGCCACGAAAAATTCAAAATCCAAAAATAATTCGCACCCAGAGAACTCGGTATCAACGTTCAACTACACAAGGTCAAGCAACAATGACGACCGCGGAAACAGATATCAACGGCAGGACCGGGCCAGCACCAGCAGACCACGATCAACAACACAACAAGGGGCTCGAGCGTGTCATTGCTGCGGTAAAAATCACCACCTCAAAGCTCGATGTTCGTTCAGATATAAATACTGTGACGACTGTGGAAAACAAGGACACATATTTAAAATGTGTCCCCAAAAAAGCAATCAGACAGGTAGAGTCAATAACATTCAAAATGAGCAATCAAACATTGAGAATTCAATGGAAAATCTATCAAACGAATTGCAAACGCTTAACGAGGACGATCTCAACGACAAGAATCGCTTTGTATCAGATTTGTACATGATAAAAACAAGTGACGCAAATAAGTATTTTGAAATACCACCGCATTTCGAAAACTTTCAAATAAACGACGTTACATTAAGCATGGAAGTCGATTCAGGGGCAAATGTCGCAGCCATTCCACTTTATGTTCACAATAAATACTTTCGGGACAGTCCTCTGTTACCACCAACACTAAATTTACGTTCTTATGATGACAAAAACATAGCAATAAAAGGCGTAATAATCGTTTCGGTACACAAAGGTTCGAAAATAGATGACCAAAAATTATACGTGATAGATAATAATGGCCATTCAATTGTTGGTCGAGAATGGCTGTACAAATTAAAAATGTGGCCGATTCGGTTACAAAACCCTAAGCAAAACTCGGAAATAAATAACATCCGAAATTATAGTACTGAAACTATTGAGAAATTGAAAAAAGATTTTAAATATGTCTTCACCCCGGGATTTGGTTTATTTACAAAGGGAAGCGTGGAAATTCAATTGAAATCGGATGCCAAGCCAAAATTCATGCAGCCATACAAAGTCCCCATTTCATTGAAACCAAAAGTAGAAGCCGAATTACATCGTCTGAAAGATAATAATATTATTCAACCGATCAATTATAGCGAATGGGGAACGCCCATTATTCCGTTACTAAAGAAAGACGGATCTATTCGAATAGTTGGAAATTACAAGGTCACATTCAACCCATTTATCGTAATAGATCATTTCCCTATGCCAAGAATTGAAGAGATATTTTCAATATTAGCACGATTTTGACCTTCGACCGATAAGAATTGTTGGTAGAGCAGTGCGATTTTTACCGTCGACCCATACATATGTCGATAAGGTCACATGTTTTTGACCTTAAGTCGGTACGGCAGACTGTGACGTCATCGCAGAAAAGGGTTTGAGTGTGGGGAGGATGTCAGCAAGTGTCAGTAATAGGAATCTGTAAGTAGAACCCCCCTTGTTTACTACTAGTATTGTCTTACAGTCGCAATAGCTGGCATCAATTATGAAATGGTCTGGGATGAGATCAATCAGCCTTCAATAAGTTAGGATTTCCATTTCCGCCCCCTAATGCTGAATGATTACGAAGCCATACAAAAAATTCGTTTCGTGCAGTGAACTAGACCGTGTTTCTCATATGGTTGTAGCCTGCTCAGTTTTAATCTGGCGTTAGAATTGCCCCATAATCTTCGGATTTCAAGTATTTCTGCCGGAAACATTCGTTCGTTGGCCTCTGCATTACAAAATTTTTCTCTGCGTAAGTTAGAGTAAAACACTTTACGTATAACTCAATATCTGGGGATGATGAAGCATTTCTGACATCGTATTAGAATCTAGTATATCCAAAAATGTGAAGGTATAGTCTGTAACGTGGATAGGCTTCTGTATTATCAATGGTAAACCATTTATAATAAAACTTCATTCTGCAATGACGCGAAACGTAGCACCTAGATATTTTTTAACGTACTTATATATGTCATGAACTGTATATTACAAAGATGGGTATGTTAGTGTTTAGGTTCTAACTATATTACAGGTTATCTATGTTACATAGTGGTCTAGATTGCCGGCCAAGACACTTTCTTTTCATGTGCCCATATTATTTTTGGACAAATATGTACACGTCGAACTTATTATGACAGTGTAGGATTCACGGACTGAATTTTGTAGAGCATATTTGTCATGATTCCATTGAGTTTTTACCTACAAAAATTTTCATTCATTTTGAATCTTTCCTACAGGTGATTTGATCATGATCAAGTTCAACGACAAATTAATCAACTACAATAACAAGTTCAGATTGATTATTACTACGAAACTTCCAAATCCTCATTACGCTCCTGAAATATCAACTAAAACTACATTATGCAACTTTGCTATTAAAGAACAAGGTAAAATAGCTGTGTGATCAAACATTGAGATTTGGCATTCTTCAAACGCTTTCACTTTTCAGGCTTGGAAGCTCAGCTCTTAGGAATTGTTGTAAGAAAAGAAAAACCACAATTAGAAGAACAAAAGGACAACCTTGTGATAACAATAGCAGCTGGAAAACGTACTCTCAAGGATCTCGAAGATAAAATTCTCTCGTAAATGACTTCGAATCTTATCAATATAATTGGAACATCTGTCGTGTTAATATGATTATGCTGCATTGACAATTTTTTTTTTCAGGCTACTGGGTATCTCGTCTGGATCATTACTTGATGATTTGGACCTGTTGAATACATTACAGGTTTCCAAAGTTACGTCGATAACTGTTCAACAATCATTAGTTACTTCAGAAAAAACAGAGGTTGAGATAGATGCAGCACGGGAAGGATATCGTCCATGTTCAAAGCGAGCAGCTATACTGTTTTTCATTCTCAATGATATGAGTCACATCGATCCAATGTACCAATTCTCTCTGGACGCATACATTTCTTTATTTATGGTTTCCATCGATAAAAGTCAAAAAAGTCCTAAGCTGGCTGATCGAATTAGTATTTTGAACGAATACCACACATATGCATTATATAGGTAAGCGAAAACAACTTAAAGCTACCGTAACTTAACTTAGGGTGACTGCACCAGTGAATGAGCAAACTAGTTTAAAAAACGAATAAACACAGTGATTTCAACATGGTTATGCATTTAATAGCGGCAGTTTCCTAAGCATTTATTCACTTTTGTATTGACCCTATGGATTTTGTAAAAATTTAACTGTATTTCACCATACTCATAGCCACATTGAACTAACAATTTTGGTTGCCATATTGGATCAGTTATTTTGAATTTACTATTTTCAATGTCAGATTTGAAATTAGTGGCCGAGTGAATCACAAGTATAGATTTTTGTGCGAACCAAATCGAACTTTACATTTGTGGCCACTATATTAAGTCGACTTTTTTGAATTTCCGATTTGTAATGTCAGATTTGAAATCAGTACGCTCAAAAACCAACAAGTTAAGATTTTTATGTTAATCCGATAATCATTTCCCTTTTTCCCGTATTTCCGAGACTCCGGGCCTACTGTGTAGTGGTCTCAGAAAGGTCGAGACTTTGCACTATTTCGCAGATTTTCATCCTGTTTTCAAAATTTCGGACAATGTTTGGTTTTGATTCCAGTCACTGATCTTTTTTTTTTTTGGTTGTTGAACTATACAGATGTTGTTTTAAGTACTATTGTTAAAGTTTCTTCAAGGGGGTACCCTAGTCAAACTTACAGACCCCCAGAAATTTTTTGTATATTTAGTGCATACAAAATCGATTTTTTTCGTGGTCTTTGATGTTTTTCGAAGTGAAGATTCCCATGAAAGCATGGAATCATTCAAAATCTACAAAATTTGACGTCTTGTAAATCGTAAGATGTGGGCGTACCATTTACGTCGATCGAAATTTGAGCCTAGGCGTCTTTTATCCAAAAAAAAAGAGCATAATCGCCCTAATCTACATGCCTTTCGGAGGAGATGAACGCGAAAATATGTGCGTTCTACACTGAAATAAAGAAACGGAATCGTTTCACATTTTTAATTGAAATTTGACTTTCATCGATTGCATTAAAATACACTCTAAATTTTAAGAAGCTTCATCATTTCTTCTCGTGTCGACAAAAATCGCCAAAAATTACATTTTTTAGTCCTCAAAACCAGAACACTACCTTGATGCCTAGAAGCGACACATTGCCCTGACTCGTATCAGTAACGTAGCAATGTCAACAAATGTCGCCGTGAAAACCTCGGGCCTGCTTGACGTATTTATATGTGTTGTGTTCGTTTTCTGAAGCAAAAACGCCATCAAATAAAAAGCGTAGAATACTAGTTCATTTAGATAAGGTTAACATATTAACGGAGATCAACAGCAATGCAATGCCAAACGATAACCCAGAGAATACAGTGTGACGAGTAGCGCAATCACCAATATAAAATTTATAAGCAAAGTCATTTTGTCCACAGTAAAAGTATGTAGTTATATGGATTTGAATGTGAAAAAATCGAAGATAACTGCATAAAATACAAAGCTTGATGATGCGGTATACTTGTGGTTTCCTTAGAAATGATTGCTCGACGAACTAGTTATTATTTCCATCTTACGCAAAAAAGGACAAATATTCATTAAAAGATACAGGGTCCAGCATCCTTCAAGGTAAGCCCTGGGTGGCGGGATGGATTTAAAAACGTCACGAGATGAGACAACTCTCCATGCAAAGAAAAAAAATGTCGAGCGATACCGAATCTCTCAAAAGATTTATAGCAGAATTAAATGATTATACTAGAGAAAATCAATTTTTCGCTGAACACAGCTATAATGCAGATGAAATTGGATTATATTGGAATTTTCTTCATCGAAAAACACTGGCATCGCATAATGAAAGTGCGGCATCAAGAAGTAGAGATAGTAAGAATTGAGGGCCAGAATATTCTGTGCAAACACCAGCGGCAATTATAAATTACTGTTATCATTAATTGAGAAATTGTAGAAGTCTCAATGCTTCAAAAACGTCACCTCTTTTACCTGTGACCTACAAGGATCATAAAAGTTGTTTGATGGATCGTCCTCTCTTCACTGACTAGTATAATAATGATTTTGTCGTAATAGTGGAATTCAAACAAGCAGAATTTGGGGAAAAAAGGAAAGGTTCCCCTCAGTAATGATCCATCTCATCCACTTTAAGTATTCAACAGTACTTATGATAGTAAAGCCAACAAACCTGAATAATTAAGTTTTTTACTATTGTTGAAAAAATTCTCTTACCTACTGCGTGTACTTGTCGTACTTAAGAAAAGAAAACAGTCTAAAGTTAGATACTGTTGGGCACAGACGCTCATACGAGCGCGCACTTTGTCATTCGCACCGCCGACATATCCGCACTCACGAATGACGAACTCACCTCAACTATAGTTCAGACCCACTAATATGAAAATCAGAGGTCAGATCAAAATGTATCAACAATCCGTAGGTCACATACAAAATCCATAAATTTACGGATGATACCGTAATGTTTCAAGTATTTCAAGAAAGAAGGATACATGTCCTTTTGAGCAAACTTTCACTAAAACAATGCTGCGATGTGAAAACTAAAAATAATTCAGTTATTTACCTCGATACCAGAATTGTTGCGTGTGCTTTTTTGTTGAAAGATTGGACTTCGAACTAATATTATCTATAAGATTAACTGTATAGATTGTGGAAAATGCGACATAGGCCAATCTTCGCAACATTTGAAAAAAAGGATCATTTAAGGAAAAGAATCATAAACATGATATAAAAACACATGATCCAGACATATCGGCATTAGCCTATCATGCATTGGTAGAAGAGCATATGTTCAATTTTGAAAATGTAAAAATCTTAGAAAGAGATACAAACTGGCACGAAAGGATTTTGAAATAAATGATACACATATCAAAAAATAATACTGTCAACAAAAGAACTGACATTGATAACTTCAGTCACCTTCACGCCGACATTATATAACTTGAAAAAAAAAGATGTATTGTAACGTGGCATTTTTGATGCCCGTTACAAGGGGCTCCCTGAACCCTGGGCGGAACTAAAATTTAGGAATTTCCGAAATTGCGTCGCGAAGTCTCTGCAAAAGAGCGCCAGGACTAGAGTCACGCATCCGAAACTACGAGAGGGGACATCTTAGCGAAAAGCGTAAGATATTTTAGGTTTTTTATTTTTTTATTTTTATTTTTCGAGCTATAACGGCATCAGGCAGAAGTCGGCAACGAATTCGAGAAAATTTCGGAGTGGCGGACTAGCGACAATTGCGAAGGAAGGCTGTCGCAGCTGCGGAGGGAGAGCCAACGTAGATCCCCGCATCGCGGAGATACAAGGTAGACGCAATTCCCGCTGGCGGCCAGCGCGCCGCAGCCTCTCCTCCTTCGCCCCGCCAACAATTGACTAGCGAACTTGCGACAGACCGACTAGCGGCAAGGAAGTACCATGCTCACCACCAAGACGTCACGAAGCTGCGCGGAGGACGAGATTGCGATCTAGCGTTAAGTTCTGCGCCACGATGCTGTTGAAGCTGCGCGTCAAGTTGCGCAATCGACGAAATCGATGACGGATCGATTATTGCGTATTCTTGTGGGTATGACGTCACGTATGGGATGGCGTATCGAGATCCGTGTTGCGGCAGGTCGTAGGTTTTTGAAACCACTCTAGTTCTGGCGATCGTGATAAGTGGTCACGTTTTGAGGAGTTTCGCGAAGTAATGGAGTCGCCCAGAAATCACGAGGGGAATGGAAAGGGGGTTGCAAGAATGTAGAAGGTGAGCGCTGCTTCTATCCCCGCAATTGAATTTTGAGCATAATTACGAAAAGGCTTGCCGAGTAACGGATAGCCGTTTTGGATTTGCGTTGTAGAAAAGTACTCGAAATTCTTTTGCCGATTCTTTTGCTTGATGACCGTAGCCTGAGTACGTGTGTTAGAGTAGAGTTAATTTTGAGTTCTTGCGAAAATTGAGTCACGGGTTTTAGTTGAGTCTCTCTCGTTTTTAAAATTAAGTATAGCCGAATTCCACTGTACCGGGTCGAGCCGCGTTATCGGGTTTTTCAGTGTCACCTCTCGAGTAGGTCGGGAAGAGCCAAATTGGAGTGCTCCGATTAACGAATAACGTTTTCGAGGATTTTTAGAAGGTTTCATTTCGGATGCATTGCGATAACGTATAGTTTCGATTACGTTTAGTTGCGCTTGCGCTTAGTTCCGTGCCGTTGAGTTAATATGATGTTAATTGAGTTGCGTTACCTTGAGATTTTGTGTTTAGTTGAGGTCACATTTAGTGCGCTTGCGCTTAGTTAGGCTGCCGTTTTTTTTATTTTTTTTTTTTTTAATAAGGATTTATTTACTTGAAATGAATAGGAAATAAGCTTCAGGTTATGTTAAGTTGTCACGTTTAAATTTAAGGCAGCTCGCGGTAGCGTCGAAGCTCCCGAGTCGGGTGAGATCTCGGGTGAGATTGAGGACGCCGTCTGTTCGGTAGCCCGACGGCGCACCGTCGAGAAAGTAGTTTTGGTTTCGGTTTCGAGCAATTATCGCTATTGAGGAAAAATGGCGAATTTGCAAATTGAGAATAGCGTATGGAGATTTTGTAATTGTTAAGTGACATTTCAGTTAGGGAGCCGCGAGCTTAGTAGGGTAAGGACTAGTGTAGGTTACGTGTAATTTTCTGTTTACTTTTAGAATCGCGACGAGCGACTTTTGGATTATTTTTTTTTGTTTTTGTATCACCGCTAATGTGAAATATAAGATTTTATTTCACTTCTTTTGTTAAGTAGCGTGTGGTTTTCGAGTGTCTCTTTCTCTCCAAAAATTACCTCTCTCCTCTCCGCGGTACTGAGCTACCGAGCATATTGCCGGGGCATAGCGCATTAACGATTTCGAGGCGCCAGGCGCCCAACAAAATTTCGCGATATTGTTTTTAGTTCCAAGGTACATCGTGGACGCCAAATTATTGTGCACGCGGTAAGTTCTCGGTCATTTTTTCCGAGTGACCGACGAGCAGGAAAAATCCACGTCACAGTATTGAAGGTCTTATAAAAAAAAGTGTCAGTACACCAACAATCACGTAGACAAATGTATGACATTCAAACTTTGTTGTTATAAATAACTTTAGGAATGTCAAAATGACAAATGGATAGTCACTTCCTTCTGAAACACCATGTAAGAAACATTGTAAGAGTTAAGGAATGTCTAAAAATGTAAGTTTGAATATTTTATGTGTATATGACGACTTATGAAGAATATTTATTAGTGGTATTCTTGTGCAACAATGTAATTTAAAACTTTATATGTGAAATCTGTTATTTATTTAAAGAAACCTGATGATGGCAGGCAAGGTCCTGCCGAAACGTCGAAATGAAAGCATAATTCCATTGTGGAGTGTATCTTTTCATCCCTGACTGTTTCACCCGACGAAAATTAACTTACGTAACACAGCCTAATACGAATTTTTACTTTGATAAGAGGGTATGAAATTTCGATAGATTTATCGATAGTTGGATGAAAAAAATATATAGGCCCTGAAAAAGTTTGCTTTTCTATCCAGGAGAACGGTTGAAGTGTATTTTAGAAAATCCATAGTTAAAATTTCTATTTATTGGTAACTCGAAACAAATATATTTGTATGTAATTTTTACCAACTTTTACTATCATATCAAATTACAAAATAGTGGAAAAAAGTTTGTAAGTGAACGCTATTACTTTTTCTTTCATGTTCATAAGTACTTTTTTTCACTAAACCCCAAATGTAGTCACCCATCATATTTTCGATTTATTGGCTCTGATAACGTTGTTCGAACTTCATAATATCGTGATGAAAATGTTCTCCTTGTTCTTCTGAGTATACCTCTATGTTGTTTTCAAATTTATCTAAATAAGCATACAGCATATGTACTTTTAGAGACATTCTGCAACCTATGGTTATAAAGTTTTTGAAGTTATACTTCTTTAGGCGCGTTATGAAAAACTGATGAGAGTGAAATTTCAGGATGCGCGCGCATCACTGTAACACAAAACTGTAACACAAAATTAACAGGATGAAGTTGCCCACTCAACCGAATTCATGCGCGCGCATCACTGTAACACAAAATTAACAGGATGAAGTTGCCCACTCAACCGAATTCATTAAGTCTCGAAAAAAAGCTAAATATTTATCCACATGGTTTTAGTTTTTACAGTCACAACACGTGTTTTATTTTCATACAAGTGCGAATTATATATGTGGCGATAAAATATATTCAGTAGTGATTTGAATTGAATATTTGGATTAATATTATTTACTATTTGTGAATATTAGTGAAAAAATTGTGCTAAAATACTTTTTCAAGTGCTCCAATATAATTGAGGTTAGTTATCCGTATGTATTATTTATTGATATAAATTAAAATATCATTATTTAATATAATTAATACTAAATATTATTAAATTATCAATGTTGAATATTTATTATTGGTTTTTTAATATTTACAAAATAAAGAAATAAATTTAATAGAACATTTAATAAAAAGTTCGTGACAAAAATTTAATAGATTATTTAAATATAATGTAAGACATCCGTTATTTGTTTTATTGTTTTTTATTACATACTTCTTTTCTTTATCATTGTGTGACAGAAGATTTTGACATGTTGTGTATTTTTTAATGATGCCAAAGAAGTATAACTTCTCACGCGCGTACATAAGTACACGCACCCATTTTTTTTTTAACATACTTTCAATTAGATCTTGGTCATTTTCATCTCTTTTATTTCCCAAAAATCCAGAGACTACTGCTTTAAAACTACTTCAACCTTTTTTTGCGGTCTTTTTAAATGTACCAGAACTATTTAATATTTTTACGATAACTGAAAAGAATGTATTATTATCAAAACTACTACAAAGCAAACTTTATATGGAATATGGGTACTTTTCCTTTATTTTGGAGCATAATGAAAAGAAAAATCATGAATTAATTTTAGGAAACGGACGAAATTTTTTTATGTAGAGTTGTGTAATAAACGGTCACGAACATCAAACTCGTCGTTATCGTTTCTGAATCAATCTATTGTCTGTACTTCATGTTTTACGGTAGGTTCGTCACCAAATTGCAAATCTACGAGTAATATCAAACTTTCACTTCCCTGAATACGAACTTGTCATAATTATTTGTCTGCTTTTTCTGGTCTCGTACAATATTGGTAATAATTTTTTTTATGTTCTTTGATCTGCCAAATTTCTACTTAGAGCTAGCCAGCATAAATAGAAACTTAGTGTTCAAGATATTTCTACTATTATTATATTCTCGTTTCTTTCACTGATCTATTTTCCTTGATTTCACACTAATCTATATCCTTACCGTAATGTACACAATTTTGTATTTGATCACATGTGTTACGTGGGGGTGTGCGTGTCCTGAGCGGTGGTAGTTAATGATTAATGAATAATCAAAGATGCTCTCATGTAACCACAATGAATAAAAATTAAAACTAAGAAAGACCTACCTCTCGATAAGCCGGTAATTTGTAGGATCGTGTTGCTATAGTCCCTGCACAGGTTTGTGAGGTTTGTTCAAATGATTGAGGCTAATTTATAATAATAAAAATGGTAAAAGGTCGTCGGTCAAAATAAATGGTTTGAAATGATTTAACTGGTAGAAGATAAGGTATATTCTGTTTCGATTTGGTGATGAAATGTCTGGTGACAATCAATGGTGATAATGACATAAGAGCCGAAAGTAACAATTTATAAAGTGTTTGAGTTTATACAAATCGTGTGTTATTCTATTCTAAAGGATATTATAATTTGGTACCAAGAACATCTATCCTGAACGATGGTTATAACTAGCTGGTCGTGATTATTCGATATTGTATCTCTCTTTTTATATTATCTTAAATTAATTATAAAGTGGAAGCCGAGCTGATGACTGGAGAATAACTCTCTAAATTCCCAAGGGAATTGTCTATAGCTGGACACCAATTCTTGTTGCTGTTATATCGGATTGTGCTTAAATCTTGGAAACAATACGTTTAATCTTACTGGGGGTAGTGAAGCTAGCCACCAGCTCTAGTCTTACTTTTGAATGAATACTATAATAGTAAATTTTGATTAGAAGGGTGAAAACAAGAATTCGTTCAATGTTGAAGATTAGCACTCGGATTGACTTATCTTTAGATGTGTAGTTCGGCGAGATTGAGAGCCGTCGGATCGTGTGGGTCTGCGTCAGTGGTATTTCTGGAGCAGGGCCTCACCTCGAGATCGGAAGGGTTGATGGATGATATTGAAAACGATGAACCCGGTCCCTCAGTCTTGATTATCAAAAGTTACTTTCCACAATAAATGGCCAAATGTATTACTCGCGGTTTTGATATGAAATGGTTTGTGTTATTATTATTCAAATTATTATTTCACGTAAGTAATAAAGTTCTTGATTATTGAAGTAAATGCTTAATATTACCAGATCTGGATTGAATCCGGGCCGAACTTGATTTATTTTGATGAAAACGGAATATCATAAAAATGTCTATTCTCGAAGATATAAGAAATAGTAGAGAACAGGAAAGAATTTAGAAGGTAGGAGATAGTGAGTCTTTTCAAATCACAAGATAATATGAATTCTCGAGTTGACGGATTAGCAAGAGACTTTAGGCCGGTCACAACTAAGATTTTCCGAACGCTACTATCACTCAAGAAGGGCTGATACGGGTTGACGTCCACGCACCTCGCGACTTGACAGACGAAAGACATGGCTGCTTGGGCCTGAGGGTCCCAGAAGCTGCAGTTGTGATAAGTTACAACGGTAATTAGTCAATGAGGCGCGAGGGCGACCACCCAGTGCCCAAATCCACACGATCAGCGTTACTTCACGCTCTTCGACGGTGTTCCGACGATTCTCAATCTCGTCGGTGACATATTAAAAATATGATCAAGAGATATTTACGTACAACGTTCACACATTCATCCATACATCTTAATAGGTAATCTATTTTAATTTAGTTCACAATGGATGAATAGTTTATGCTAAATATTAATGATAATTTTGCCTTAAAAAGAAAGGTATTATTAGGCTGAGCTCCGCTGTTACTAGCTCAGCAGTCTCTTATCTCAGTTCTTGGTACCATTTATAGGAAACAAATTTGAACCTTATACTAGGGATCATTGTTGGTTTCTACGTGACTTTTGCCAGGAGGGGTGGAACTCGCCGTTATTAGAATATGAGATTTTGATGAAATAATATCTGTGCATTAAAGAAATTAAAGAAATAAAATGAAATGGAATTTTGAAAAAGGTACGTCAAAGCGGTACGTCGGGGCGTAACATATGCAACCCCTCACCTTATTTTGTGTAGTCCATTCGCCATAACTTATCCCTTTCATACCATATATCTTTCTATCAAAGTATAAGCACAATTATGTTGAATAAATCCCAGATTAAAATTTGCACACTCGAGCTACGTAGCTCAATGTAAATCGTATACAAGTAGGTAACCTACACAAAAAAGTGACGGTTGACTTGCGAAATAGTAAAAAGGCAAAATCGATCGGTACGATATTTTTTTTTCTCAATGTGCGTTTTACCCAACCTAAAAAATTACCCTGTATGTAACTGAAAATAACAAGTCACAGCGAACTTTGGACCATTGTCATTTTCAAAACCAATCTAGTGTTTTCAGGTGAAATTTTGTTTACCAAACTCTCGTACTATTTGAAACTAGTCAGAATACGCATATTTTGACAAACATCAGCACGATCAAACCATGTGTTGAAAAATTCCGAAAAAATCACTATCGTACTTGAAATCAGTGCTCAAATAGCAAAGAAATTGTTTCTAAAAGTAATCGTAACAAATTTTAGGTATTTAGAAAATAAACAAATTGTTATAAAACAAACTATTTTTAATTCACATCAATATTTAAATCAACAAGACTAATATTTCATACTGGAATAAAACATATACGTATAAAATATAATTAGTTCTTGAGCTTGATTACGATGACTTGACAGCGAATGTTACGATTTCTAACTGCAGGAACACCTGCCGAGGTCTTTTTGAACAACACAAGTTATTATTTTCGTTCAATGCGTGCATCAAAATTTTGGATGCTCAAGGAAAAGTTGTGCGAGGTGAATACGCTTTCTTATTGAAAGGGGGTATCGTCGTGGACAAAGAAAATCAACCTGATAAGCCTGTAACATGGTTAACTGATGAATCTTGGGATAACATCACTGAGCTAGACAAGATTCCAGGATTTCATGGTGTGGCGGCATCCTTCGAACAATTCCCAAGGGAATGGCATAATTGGTGATTAACGCTCAATATTTAATTATATTTATTAGCTATGTACTTTTTTTTGTAAATCGATGATCATCTAATCAGAGTACAAAGCGTTTGCAGTCTCATTACGATACACAGAACAGTTGATGCCGGATACAAATTACACTGATAAAAATTCTGATGTAAACACCATAAAATTTACGGGAAGTATTATTCAACATCTAGCACTTCTTTTTATAAGAGTAAGTCTGTTAAAAAGTAGTGGTACTTTCGTAGTAGTATTCATTAATTAGTATTCGCGGCTCATCTGTTTGTGTCTCACATTTTTTACTTATTATTAGTTGTTGATCGAATGATACCAATCGATGCTGTAACACTTCAAGCTAATAGCAAATGTAAACGATGATTCTGCAAATTGATATTTTTGTGGAAATCCATTTTTTATAAAAAACTTGATATCATAATTTATCGATTTTTGTACACATGCACTAGTGTTATTCAAACAACTACGCTTACAGGTTAAATGAAAAGTTGTTTCATGTCAAAGTAATAATTAAACAACGACAAAGAAATTGCCAAAAAAATATTTTTACTAGGTACACATATTATTTCGCATATAATTTAGTAGGCCATGAAAAAAAATCAGCTACTTTCCAGCATAAGTGTTTAACGGAGTTAAAAGTTTACTTGCTTGTCCCTTTGGGAGGACGCTACAGTTAGTAATTCCGATTAAGTAAGCTATCACTTATTTTGATGATTATCGGACAATACACTTTCCCAACGTGAAGATACCACAAACAAAGCAATACCGCTTTCAACGCGGAACAAAAATAATCGAGCACTTTTTTGTTACGTGAGAAAATCAGGTCAGAAAGGGTTTTCCCGCAATGAGTGGTAATTTTATTACAGGAATAATTTTTGTCGCGTAACTCATGTGTGACACAGAAATTATTTTCAGTGTAGAAGAAAATAAGATCTCAATCCCATCTAAATTATTTGTAGAATTTTCGGTGTCACAAGTGTAGAAAGAAATAAACAAACATGTATCATTAAGTGCACGTAACTCTAGCAAAAGGAGAGAGAAACGTAAAAAAGTGACTTACATAAGTCACAAAATAAATGAATATCGCAACTGTCAACCACTCACGTCCGAAAGTAAGCTAATGTCGTCAACGACCATAAAATACATTTAACGTTATCCGACTTCTCCAGAACTCATTACAAGCGTGTAATCCTAAATCTTACCGTAAAAAGGAAGAACAGACACCAATCTTTATCCAAGCCGTTCCAATCCCTCATTGTAGGTAGAATGAATGCAGCAAGTAGATATACAAGGGGGCTTCTAATTCAATGTGCTTTACCGACCGAGTGCGACCTGGACGAATTGCACCATACGATCTGATATTTGTTCTTTGAAAACTAGACTATTACAGACGGTTAATTTATTCATTTATTAAATTATTTATTTATTCATCTTTTTTTCAAATCTTAACTTTTGAAACGGGCGGAGTACACAGGTTTGAAAATAAAGGTTGCATGCTTTGAATATATGCAAACGTTTGATGCGCGGAAACATCAGAGCGTGCGATCGATTCGTAAAATGTCACAGGTTTCAGTGTTCTTATTATTTCGTTCTTGGTAATGCGCACAGAATGCAGTGAACTGTTTCTCAACATGTTTATGCTCGATGAGCACCTACTAATTTCTCTGTAATTATATACGTTGTTTTTTTTTTTTGTTCTTTTTTCCAATAAATAGCCTGATGATGGCTGGCTGGGCCCAACCGAAACCTTAACGATTTTTCTCCAATTAAAATTGACCTTCCTCTACGAATTCCTCACTCATATATCTCCTCGGGTCACGAAAATCTGCACGTACAATTAGCAAAGGTGTTAATATCTCTACCCGTACTTCTTGTTCTATAAGGTGAATGTTAGGTTCAGAATCTACTATGAGATAAATAACTGGGATGTTGTCTTTGCTTATTTGACACCGTGTTTCGCGCTCAAGCATATCACTTTCGCTACGTCATCTAGTATTAAAGTGTTTACTAAATTTATCAACCAGTTCTAGGGACATTTTCATTTCCGTTGTTATTAACATCACAACACTTCTCTTTACAATTAACTATGTGGTGAATGTTACTATCAAGCTTGGCAACGTTACTGCGTTTATATTTGAAAAATAACTACTGTAAACTATGATGTTAAGTCTTGAAAAAAACTAACAATATACGCTTGTGCAAAATCGCGATGAGGTTTTCTATAGCACAAATCTTATTGTTAGTATCAACTATCTCTTCGTTCGGACATGGACGTTGGAACTGAGCTTGATGTTTGTTAAACTTCAGTCGCCAGTTACTATATTCTTTTGTTTTGTAATTTATGTCAGTATTGTTATTTTTATAAATTGTTTCTCTACTTTTGCTATAGTTAGTTGTATTAGCCGATATATGTTCAGATTGTACAATATATTTGCAGTTCCGAAGAGAGCCCCCTTCACAGAGCCGAAAAGTCATATGTTTTATTTATTCTTTTTGGACCATTGACACCAAAAATTCCGCATATTATTTCGAATATTTGTCTTCGGCTTTGTATACAGAAATCAGTAATTACGTTATTTTAGCTAATATGGATACAAATTATGCTTCGTGCACAATTGTACTTTCCCAAAATGTTGAGGTATGGGTTTTAGTGACAGCATTTCTTGCAGCATCAGGGAAATGATTTTTACGCCGATTCTGCTGTGAATCTATGTTTACCTTTACGCTAAATTTCTACAGGTATATGAACACCGAGCCAGAAGTCGCTCCACTAGTAGGAGAGTGGGACGACACTTGCAATGAGTTCCAACGAATGTTATTCGTACGAAGTTGCCGTTCCGATAGAATTTCGTTTTGCATTACATCATTCATTGTAAATAATCTTGGGCAAAGATTTGTGGAACCACCCGTACTTGATATGAAGGCTGTGTTGGAAGATTCTACTGCGCAAACTCCATTGATTTTTGTATTATCTCCTGGCGTTGATCCAACCAGTACTTTGATGCAACTTGCTGAAAACCAGGATATGTCGGCCAAATTCATGACATTGTCGCTGGGCCAAGGCCAGGCACCGATCGCAACAAAGTACGTGAGCTATATGGTGAATTATAAAGATACCTTGATGATCGTAATATAGCATATCCCAAAGAGTTTCGATCTAAAATCTCATATGCTTAGATAATTTCCCGTTAGAGATCTATCAAGCGCACACTAATTCAGTATAGTCAATGTAAGTAAATATTTCACAAATCACTTATACTCGAATACGGAATAGTGACAGATGCAACCGCAGTCTCCGTTACTCATAACTTAAGAATAAGTGTGACCTGTGTACCGTGATAGGTCACGATTCATTGAATTATTAATAAGTGCATTAAAATTTGCCCATGGGCAATATTACTCCAGAGACATAACGTACTGAATTTCACCATACACTATTCTTTTCAGAATGATACAACTTGGTGCCCTAGAAGGAGCTTGGGTATTTTTAGCAAATTGTCATTTGTCTCTTAGTTGGATGCCGAAATTGGACAAAATTGTAGAAACACTTCAAACGAGTACAATATTACATCCCAAGTTCAGGTAAAAATGGTCTGCATAAGTATTTCTGGTACAAGGCAATATATGGATAGCATAGTTGAAACACTGTTTAGTAGAAAATATTCATAAGAATAATTCTGATTTTCAAGATCATGATTTTCATGCCTTTCTTTTGAGTATCTAGTAAAAATTTTGTTTGATAATATACTTGATTCCTGAGTTCAAAAAAGTGTAAAAAACATGGCAGCTTCAATCTGTTCTAGACCTATAAAAATCTTTAGATCAAAACACTGAATAAAAATTATTTTTCGTAGCGTTTGATACTTGCTTGAAGTAGGTGCATGAAAACACGATTTGTAGCACATAAATATGTTGTTTTTGTGTATGCTATCAGAAAATAGCATGAGCGGTAAATGCGTACACACCATCAGTATCTGACCATGTTGAAAGTTTATGGCCAGTTGTAAGTGAGTTCATTTGGAGGCATATTTAACGATACTACCTGACTATAGTATTTGATGAAGTTTTGAGCACTTTGGTATAAGTAGAATGTATCAATAATTCCATGGATTTAAAATTTTACAGACTTTGGCTGAGTTCCAGTCCTTCTCCAGAATTTCCTATATCTATTTTACAAGCTGGAATAAAAATGACAACAGAGCCACCCAAGGGAATAAAAGCTAATATGAAACGTCTTTACCATTTGATAACGGAAACTCAATTTGACATGTGTGCTGCAAAAGCAAAATATAAGAAGCTCCTGTTTGCTTTGGTCTTTTTCCATTCAATGCTTCTAGAGCGAAAGAAATTTCAGCAGTTAGGATGGAACGTCATATATAGCTTCAATGATTCCGATTTTGAGGTATGTATACTTTCTTTGCTCCTGTATTTTTAACTTCTTTCGGTAGCATCTCAAATATACGGCTCCAGATAAATTTCTACATGTACGTCGGCGTATCAACACCCAACAAAGTGTATTCCTGCCAGCAACCGAAATTGATTTGAGAAAATGTAAACTATAAAGTAGTATATAAACCTGTTTGACTTTTGATCGAAGTTATCAAAAATATCACGTAGGGGCTGTCCATAAACTTCGTAGGTCGACTTTGTACATTTTGAACCCCCCCATGTCGCCTACCGTCAATATCCCCCCACCCCACTGATGAAGGTAGGTGCTTTAAAAAAAATTTCTTAAATTAAAAAACTAATAAACAAGTATATTTTTGCAATATTATTCTTCCAAGACGTCCAAAGAAACAAATGCCGATACTAGCCACACATGCAAGTCATTATCAACAGGAAAAAATTGTTATGAGCTTTTTCGTGTTAATTGAATTGAGTTTCAAATGGGCGTATTACAAAGGCACGTCATTCAAAACTGTGACTGCGAAAAATGAATTAAAATGCATCCATTATAATTATTTGAAGTAACATTTTTTTATTTTATATACCACGTTTTCGAATAGACTGAAAAGTATAAAATAATAGTATAAAATGAAAAACGTGGGGCGCATGCAATAGGTAATTGATGCATGAATAGTTCACCTAACAATAAGTCAGTACGAATTTTATTGAATTGCAAATAATATGAACTGGTGTGTAAGTTTTCACAATGACAGCCATTTTCTATACTCTTCACTATTATTTATTGCTTGCATCCCACGTTTTTCGTTTTATACCACTATTTTTTACTTCTTAGTTCTTTTTAAAAATGTAGTGAATTTAAAAAAAAAATGTTACTTGAATAATTATTTTCTGCATTTTAGTCTTCTGTGTGTGTTGCCAACCGACAAGACCTAATAAACCCTCTTTATGTCGCAAGAGTTTCAGCAGATAAATCGTATGCATAAGGTAGTGGAGAAACGAGGACGAGAGAGTAGGACGACGTGTTTTTCTCAGCTCTCAGTAATTCGTGAGTTCCGTGATGCGGAGAAATTGTTTGTAAATTGCATGGTGACCAAGAGTCCGTAGGAGCCCACAACGGATAAGTCTACGAGTTGATGATGCGGTCTTAGCATATTCCTGAGGAAGAGACGGCTGGAGGACCGTACACTCACATCAAAAGCAAGCCAGATGTGAGGTAGTACGGTTTTGCGTCTTCGTGAGCGAAGTGCTGCTGCATCGTATTCCCGTCTAGGGGTAGTGGATTGCGAACGTGTGCTGCGCTTGCGCAGTAGCGAGTATGTCCACCGAGCGAGGCTGCCCAAGCGGGGCAAAAATAAACATGTGCTGCGCATGCGTGGCAGCGAGTACGCGCGCCGAGCTGGGGTGGTCGAGCGGCGTAGAAGCAAGTGGGCACTTGTGACTCGGGCGCCGACTAAAGTAGATATCAGGCGTTTTCATCTTCGCAAGTACGACCCGCAATAGCCCCTTGTATCGTCAGGTACTATACGGCCGATTATTTTTCTCTGAAGCACGGTAGCCGCGAGTATGGACAGCCTACCAACGATGGTGTACCACACTTACTGCTATGGGTGTTCGAGTCCTAACCCGAGATTCGATCCTCGAAGCGTGAGCCCCTACGTTCGGCAGAGGCCTGGGTACAACAACTACGCGTTCAACACCGAAACGCGAGAGGTTGATCATTTACACCCAGTACACAGAGTCCGCGTCGGAAATACAGAAGGCAGTTCAGAGATTTGCGGTTTGTTCTGGATGCTCGGGACTGCACAGAGACTGACCTTATGTCTAGGGTCGATTATCGCCGGGCGGCAGTGGCACGGACGAAGCACACCTAAGAGGCGCTCGAGCTCGATACTCGATCTCACGGAACCCACTATCTGTGAAGAAGTGGGGAACGATGTACCGAGAACCACTAGATTCTAACAGCAAATGCTGGTTATTCAATCTCACGAATCATAGGGTATGTCGACATGTCAATCCTTCGTTTACACGCGTTCAACCCCCATACCTCATAGACTTCAACTCATACTTGACGAACGTTGCAATGCAAGATCGAAAACTTGCTTCAGCTGCGATATGAGCCGTGTCACCACTGTAGCGAAATTATGTCCGTAGAACTAGAGATATCGTTTTCACTCCAACGTTACGGTTATCAGGCCTGATGAATCTTGGTCGGGTGTGTCAGATTGATCAATTAACTAGAGCCCCTCTGTACTCGACAGTGTGTATGAAATTGTGCAATCGATTTTAAACATCCTGATGAGACTATGACAGAGGCATGTGGCAAAGTTGAGGTCGCTGCTTACGGGGAGAACTCGTCAACTGCAATCCACGCATTTGCACGAGACTTCGCAGAATGAAAAGGTAATAAAAATGAAAGAACACGTATTTCGGCTTATCCATAAACACCATACAGTTTCCGAGAAAATAACGGTTAAGGATTCGATGCCCCTCCATGAGTCCGCTCGCTCACCGTGCTCTAGCGGAGTACAGAATTTTTATGTTTATCATGTTTTTATGATAGGTATCACTCAGAGGAATGCACCGGATTCTCTTGAATTATAATATTGTAACAATCAACGCAAAAATCAAGATACATGCTATCAATCATTTGTTATTTCCAATTATTTTTAAGCCCAATACCCTGTTACATATTTTGGAATAACGGACAATTGCTTTGGAATGATGAATTGTAATTTAAATATAGTGTTCTTATATTTATCAATAAAATAAAGAACATTTGTGAAACATACTTTAATGAATAAATGAAAGAAACAAAAATTTGTCGGGAGTTGAACACGAGATGTAACAACCCGAACTTGTAATTCTAACCACTGCGCCACTGATCCACTTGAGCACGGTCCGCGCGATTGAACTCATAAAGCGGCATCAAAACATTAATCGTTATGTTTTCGAAAGCGTTCGAGGTTTACGGATAAGCCGAAATACGTGTTCGTTTATTTTTATTACTCTTTGATTATGGAAAGTCTCGTACACATCCGTGGGATAGAGTTAGCGGGTTATTCTTTTTAGGACACTTGTAGTGAGTCTTTTGACAGTATGCGTCACTGATCACGCCTGCCGTCTTCGTCTGTCCTTGGTCGACTTCGTCTAACGTCTTCGACTACCTTATGTCTCTGTCGGCTATTGTCGTGTACATTAGTCTTCGGCTACCTTCGATATCCATCGGTGGTCGTCGTGTCATCCTCAAGTCTCGTGTGTGGAACAGCTGACCGTTAAAAAATACTTGTATGGGGCATAACATCTCGATCAAGATTATAAATTTATATCTCAGACAGGTTTTATAAACATTTGTCTGAAAGTGCATGACAAACGACGCAATCGTGATTTTTTAGAAATTTTTCGACACAGCGTATCTAAATTATGAATTAAAAACTTGAAAACCCCTACTTTCTAAAATCTGTATAGATTCAGAAAATCCTTATGATAAATAGCAAAATTTTTTACAAGTACTCGCAAATGGACATTTCATAACCTTAGAAGTTAAATGAGAAGAATTGAAAGAAAATTATTATTATTGGATTGCATTTTATTATGATAATATTTATACTATCATAATATATTTGAATCCTTGTAACTCTCTAAATAGACATTTTTCGGCCGATATTATAATGAGCTTTCACGTTTATTCTTATGTCAAAAATGCAATCCAATAATGATGACTTTTTTGCTGTCTTATTTATCTTTTGAAGTTATGAAACCTCCATCTTCTAATAGGTATCAAACAATTTGTTATATTTTATAAGATTTTTCTAAATTCTTTCAGATTTTAAAATGTGGGTTTTTTCTAGTTTTTAAATTATACTTCAGATACGCTCGGTCGAAAAATGTTGAAAAACTTGCGATTACGTTTTTCGTTATATACTATCATACGAAAAATTATAAAACCAATTTGAGTTATCGACTTAGAATCTTGATCGAGATGTCATGGAATGCACCATATATAGTTTGAAATTGATTGCAAAATTTGTACTGAACATAATTTAATATTGCATTGTCTTCCAGTTCTGAGCTATGTTTGAAGTTTCAGGTTTCTAGTTCATCGGGAAATCAGTTTAAAATCGATCGCAAAATTTGTATCGAATATACAACCAAAATACAAACAGACAAAGAAGTGAGTTGATAAAAATGTAGTAGAACAATAGTAAAACCAGGTATATCAGACTGAGAGCCCTTCCCTTGCAAAGTAGATACGTGGTATATGGACAGCCCATTACTGTGTAGAAGATGATTTTGGTTTAAACGAAGTCCTATTAGTCTCACCGGATGTTTCATTCAAAAGAATTAAAATCTGCAATTATCGCTGAAGAATAACCTTATCGCATTTACATATGTTTAAGTAAATGTTTCAACCGAAGCTGTCGGCCAATAAAGCCTATGGGTTTGTATGACAAACTCGGATGATTTTAGAAACGGTTCGATAAAAAGTCTAAATCTTGCAGGATTTCACAACAAAATGATGAAACCAAAAAACTGCCATGTTCCGTTTAATTCGAACTCGCGGCTTTACCTGAAATGAATCAATTTTGAATGTTTTAGCGACAAATATATACTTTTTCCTTCATGTTAGTTTTTACAAATAAATGATTATGTTTTTCTCAGTTTGAATGTTTATTGAGAAAAAATGTATAAATAATTTGTCTTTCTGAAACGTTTTTTCAATTTTGTTTTAATTTTTTTTATTCGGCTGCCTAGTCCTATCAGTTTCAGATTTTCACCCGGACATTTTCAAGATCACCACGGAAGTTTGTCGGACAGATCAACAAGACTCTTCCCTTCCTTTTCACGGTGATAACAAATGTCAAGGAAAACCTATTTTTCCAACTTGTTTATTATACAACAACTTGATTCAGTGAACTCCAACGCACTGTACCTTGCTTATTGTTGAGTGCGTATAGCCGTACTGCAACGCACAGTGGGATGGAAACCTAAATCTCTTGCCCAAAGTCGGAAAATAAAATTTCGTTATCGGGGTTTTGAAGTGGTGGGCCGAGTAAAGTAATAGTCTGAGTGACAAATTGCAAACTTGGGACGCCGGCGTGAGCCTGTCACGTGCGGAGCGGTCTCGCACGCGACGACTTAACCCTCTAGGTAACCGTAGAGGTTTATTCTTATTTTTTTGGTGGGTTGGGAGGTGATCGTCCTCTACAGGACGATCCTTGTGAAATGAATTTGAGGATTTCAATATTATTGTACTAGAATGTTTTGATGGAAAGCTAAATGTTTAATGAAAAAGATAGCAAGAGAAATGGGTGACGGGGAAGCTTACAATGTTTATGCTTAACCTAATGTTTACTCTCTCTCTCTCTCGCACTTACTCTTCGGTGGTTCAGCTCCGAATTCGCAGAACGGCTCAAACTTTCATACTCACATTCAGTTAGGACTACACAACTTGATTAAGTTCGTGGCACAGCTTTAAGCACTTATTACTAACTTCAAAAGACTGACGCCGCGACGCGAGAAACCTTCGCGACCGCGTATAGAATTAGAGTATTACACTCTAATCGTCGGTGACGGAAAGGTGACTTATAAACTCTACACACGGTAGCTTTGAAGGAGCCGGGTTCCGTTGCTGTCGTTATTAGGCTGTTGCTAACGGGACTGACTTCGCTCGCTCGTCCGACACCCCTTGGATCGTCGGGCAGCGAGCGAGGTTTTTGCTGAATTTACAATTTTGGAACAAAGGCTCGCCTCGCGACGGTCATCCTCGAAGCGCGTGATCTCGCGCTCGCCTCATCCCGGTGTTGATTACACCCGGGATCTGGCGGGCGCGGAGACGCTGACGTTGCTGACGGTCAACTACGCCGTTGCGCTTTGGTCGTGCCACGAACTGTTTTATAAATGAATAATTATGAATTTACTAATGAATTTAAAGCTATGCTTCCTCGTCTCTAAAGCGATATTAATAATTATTGACATGGTTATGATGATATATTCAGGTGTGAATATGCGGAGTTCGTGACAAGCCCAATCACTTTATTGTTAGTCAGACGAGGCGTAGTAGGAGTCAAAACTGTGTGCAGTGAGAAGATGTTGCCAGGCACGAAGCCCGTATCGGCGGACGGTCGGACTTCAGAGACCGCTTACCAGTTTTCCGTCACTTCCCCCATGCACTCACTAACTTACGTTTTGCATAAAAAAAAAAAAAAAAAGGGGGGGCGGGGGATGGCCACCAAGAGACTCCCGGCAGAGAGAACTCCTTAGGCACTTTTACATTGCATTTATTTCATATGCACGCAGCACGGAGTGGGAGTCATGTAACGATTTTGTGTTTTGAATACATATTACACTTCAGTGTGACAACTCATCGATTTACTATCTTTACCGAGGCACGCAGTATAGAGCGGGAGTACGGCGGAGGGAGAACTTACGTGTCGATTTGGTCTTGCGGTTTCAGAGACTAGTAGAGAGATTGCCAATGCAGGTGCTCAAGGGGGTCTCCACTGGCCGAGGTAGTGGGGGTAGTCCGCGTGCACATTGGCTTGGCCGATACGTCAGATTCTGGAAGTCTCTTCGACAGCTGCGTGCACATCAGCTACCTGGGTAATGCAGAGTGACTGCAGAGCTGACTGAGCGGCGGCGTGCACGTGCCTCGAGCGTATCTATCGGGTGAATCTTTTTGTTTGGAAACCGCGCCTTCCGCGTTCGTTAGAGAAATCAACAAATGCGAGAGTTCACGTTTATTTACAGACGCGATTGGATTTTTCTGATGATGAATGCGTCTGTAACTGAACATTTAATTGTGATAAGCATATATTTATATCACGGTCTCCTCAATTGGGCCTGTTGCGGAAAAGTATGCTCGTCAATAGGTGCATAACTGCGTCAGAGACTATTCTTTCATTTCAGCACGTATACGCATCAACAATTTTTTCGACTAATATTATATCTATTGAACTGAATCTACGTAAAAAGTAATTAAATGGCTGTTAAGCCTTCAGTAGATGAAGATGCACTGGACCGCCAGAATTATCGTAAATAGTCCGTAGCAGCGGGCGTTGCGCTCGTGGCTGGTAATCTAACGATTCTCGGATCGAGACCACATCCTTTTTTTTTATTTCTTCTTTCAAGACTGATGGATTGACGCATTTTTTGAAATAGAAGAATCTGTTTACGAATTTGAAACGCGTAATAGGAATCTTTGACCGCATATTGACCACCACAAATGTCAGAATTGAAGTATGAAATTAAATATGTTGAGAAAATGAGTCCAAGCGTAATATGCTCTCCTCGCACGTAGAAAAGTGATTTTTCAAGCCAATCCTGTCTTTATAAATGACGCGAAATGAGAGAAAGTATTTTGGTTTTTTTTCTTGTTGGCAGATCTATTTTAACTTCTCCAGAGCTGCTGGCACTAAACTGAACACTACGAAGCCTCTTGACTGACTGCCAATATCAGAAAAGAAGAGGGGTCCATACATTGTTGCTACTGAAATAATTTTTTCGTTCCGATCTCGCATCTCTCAAAATTCTTAAGAAATGCTCGTCAAGACTGATATAAAATAGGCGCATTTTTTTTTAATGAGGAAAAGTTTGAAAGGATGTGTAACGATCCGAGAATCGTTAGATTATCAGCCACGAGCGCAACGCCCGCTGCTACGGACTATATACAATAATTATGGCGGTCCAGTGCATCTTCATCTACTGAAGGCTTAAGAGCCAATTATTTATTTTTTACGTAGATTCAGTTCGATTAGATATAATATTATTCGAAAAAATTGTTGATGCGTATACGTGCCAGAAAGAAAGAATAGTCTCTGACGCAGTCATGCACCTATTGACGAGCATACTTTTCCGCAACAAGCCCAATTGAGGAGACCGTGATATAAATATATGCTTATCACATCTAAATGTTCAGTTACAGACTCATTCATCATCAGCAAAATAAAATTGAGTCTGTGAATAAACGTGAACTCTCGCTTTTGTTGATTTCTCCAACAAACGCGGAAGGCGCGGTTTCCAATCAAAAAGGTTCAGACAATAGATACGCTCGAGGCACGTGCACGCTGCCGCTCAGTCAGCTCTGCAGTCACTCTGCATTACCCAGGTAGCTGATGTGCACGCAGCTGCAGCAGCAATCTTTCAAAATCTGACATATCGGCCAAGCCAATGTGCACGCGAACTATCTCCACCACGTCCAAATCCCCCCGCAACTTGGTTCACCCGCAGGGCGAGCATTGGCAATCTCTCAACTAGTCTCTGGCGGTTCTTTGGCACAGTTTTGCGTAGCGGCTCATCCATTCACTCTCCACCTTTGGACAGCAAATCTGTGCGCTCTGAATTTTGACTGGTTCGCCGTTTTAATTAAAAATGATTCCAATGGAGCGATGGGAAATAAGGAAAAAGTGACAACTAATATAATAAAGCACTGTGGATAAACTTTTTTTCACCTTTTTTATTAATTGATTATGCAATATACGCACGTGATGGGTATATCCATCTCCGTTCTCTGTTTCTGTTGTTTTAATGTAAAGCCACCCTTCGCATTATGGATAAGATAAAATTAAAATTTTCTAAGATGTAATAAAGATTGTCCTGAGGATGGCTCTAATCCGAGAGTCGAAACGTTGACATCAAATATTTGTTGTTAATACTAGACCTATATATCCAAGATCCTTCCACAACATTCAAACCACGAGGTCAAGATCACTTTCACATTCACTCTCCATACCGAGGTGCGCCATAATTGCAGGCAACCCAAAATACACATACACTCTGAGCACAGCTCCGAGTTTCCGATGTTTGGATTGAAGCCGCTAGCGCACGGCTGACGTTACCCTGGTAAAACTTGGAGCTGTTCAGAGAGGTTCCTGTCTCGCGCATTCATGTAATGTCCCGGTATGCAGCGAGGCTTGCACATGCAAAAATGGAAGAGGCATGTTTAAATACAGTACAGTACAAATACAGGAAAGACACTAATGAATATTACTGTACATTGTGTATCACTCAGGTTAATTGGCACAAGCTGTGCTATACACAATGAAAACTAACGCCACCTGTTAGTCAGGTTATATCGGCAATGAAATGCACTACAGGTGAAAAGAAAAAGAAAAAGAAAAGAAAATTCACCCGCATCTGGACTCAAACCGAGGTCTTCACATACGCATGACTAGGCTCATCTTCGCTACGCCACATGAGTGCTCATATAAGTTCAAACATTCAACGTATCCGAACCCATTCGGACTTTTAAATTAGATTTTGTTGTAGTAGCCGCTCAATGCAGCTTACCGCTTCAATCTGTTAAGATCCAAGTCATGACTTCGACGTACCATGAGCTTAAAAAAAATCGGTGAGGACATATAATGATATTCCGTTGTAAGGTGACGACAGCGGCAGGGGTAATATCTTTGTCGAACATTTGAGGAGAGGGTCTTCGTCTTGGCCAGAGCATCCATAAACTTTATGTTCAGAATCTGCGCCCTGTCCATGTATACCTGCTCAGAGCAGTGTCGTGTGAGTCAGACAAAAAGTCACTTGTGAACTTATTCACCGAGGAAACATATTCAGTGTAGAAGTATTCGAACAACAAAATTTATACAAATCCAGCAATATCCCGTATTTGCATTTGTCTGGAATGATGAATTCATATTGTACAGAACCTTATAAATTTTTTGAAATAGGTTTCTCTGCGGTATTATACTGCCCAGTATCTATTTTATAGCTATTTGTAACCCTTTACACGCATCCTTTGTCAACGCAATTAGTCTTGACATAATTTTATTCACTAACAAAATATCTTACATGTATTCAATGACAATGTTCAGAACTTATTTTGTATGTTCCAGGTGTCAGAAAATCTACTGCAAGTGTATTTAGATGAGTATCCTGAAACACCGTGGGATGCTTTAAAGTATCTCATAGCTGGCGTCAATTATGGTGGCCACGTAACAGACGATTGGGACCGTCGTTTATTGATGACATACGTTCAGCAATATTTTTCAGTTGATTTATTGAACACACCATTTTATCGCCTTTCTTCACTATCAACCTATTATGTTCCTCGGGATGGATCACTGGAGTCATATAGAGATTTCATAGCCGTACTACCAAATACCGATAAACCGGAGGCTTTCGGGCAGCATCCTAATGCTGATATCACTTCTCTCATAAATGAGACAAAAAACATGTTTGATACTCTGATGAGCTTGCAAGTTCAAGCAGTTTCGGAGGTGGGTAGTACCAACAAGGAAGACAAGGTACGTGCACCAATTTCAAAATTTTGTTCAAAGTGATTGAACGTGTTTACAACGTTAACCCTTCGAGTAAATACTTATATTTTCGAACATCGAGTACACACTGGGTAGTTACCACCCGGGGTCAGTTTTGCACATTTGTATTTTTGAAATTATTAATTACATAATAACCAAAAAATTTTTGGGTGAGCTTAAATGTTTCAAAAATGGATTTGCATACTTTTTGAGCAAAAAAAATCGTGAATTTAACGTAAAGAAAAGACGGTGTTGTTATTTTGAAAAATCGTGAATCGTTTAAGTACTATATTTAAAGGAAAAATATAGGTCATTGAACTTCTACTCAAAAAAGGTTCTTATTTCGCATGATAAAGAAAATGCATTCCAGTATGTAAAAAGAAACGCGCATTTACGGGAGCATCATTTTAATGATACAAAAAGTGACAAAAATTGTGATGAATTGCCACGTGTTCGACTACCACACCGGGCAGTCGATCGAAGAACGGCAACTGCCGGCTACACGGACGCACTCTGCCACCTACAGCACGCATATACACCGTTCAGTGCACATGGACGGTCAAGACCTGACGCGGAACTAATCCTTTCTTCATTGAGACATCGTCTGCAGCACTGGGAATTTATTTTAAATAGGAGCGTCTTGGAGGACTTGTCAGCAAGCCCGGGCATACCACCGGACTGATTTATTATGTATAGCATAAATTCGATACCTAGCGAAAGCGACAGGTAACCTCTTTAATTATTAGCTAGAGCAGACGCGTAGCGAAGTACTCACCTGACTCACATATTGTTATAACGTCGGAGGTTTCATCCGGAAACTAAGACCAAAGTTAGAGGGATTTGTGTGACTCAGAAAATTTATAAGCAGAGTAGCTTCTTTTGAGGATATAGATTTATACAATATTTTGGTTACATGCAAGCGGTTTTATTACCAGTAGAAGTCAAGCTGTAAAGTTTAATTGCCGAATGAGCTAGAAAAATTTAAGTGTAACTTAATATCTGTCAGGAGCGTAATCAGAGAATTATTAATTGAATTATTATTTAATTTGGTTTTATTATTTTGTTATTGCATGAGCATACGGTGCATTCAGTGCCAAAACTTCCCATCTCCGGATTCAAGTAGTTGAGTAAACAGATAATAATATTGAAAAAAATTAATTTATTAATTTCATTGCATAAGACCTTGCTTTCTCACTCTGCTAACAGCTTTTTTAAAATCAGTGTACACGAACAGGGTTATAGAGAACAGCAACAGAGTAAAATCCTGTGTCTGTTGGGCAACTATGAGGTATAATTCTGCTTCTGCCAGTTAGATAGATTAAAATCAAGCAGACAAAAAAGCTACATGAAGTAAAATCCATTATCGGTGGAGGAATACGGAAAAGAAGTAAAAATCAGAGTCCGTAAAATTGTGCTAGGAGCAGCAGCTGAAAATGAGTGTGCCTAAATCTGTCACGATCACAGGGACAGTGGAAATCTGAGTCTGTGGTAAAACAGCAATGGCAATCCTTGGAGCACGCGTCTGCGATACTGTAGCAACGGTAAAATGATGCGTCTGAATCCGTTGTGATCACAGGGACGGTGTAAAAACCCGGGTCTATGGGAAGGCAGGGACGACAATCCATCAAACCTACGTCTGTCAAGTCCGCTGTAATAGAATAAAATCTCGCGTCAGCCAAATGGATATATAGTTAAGCGGTTGTTAATGTATAGTTAAGCACATTTTTTAATAACTTTGTTACTTCTGAATGGAGTTGGACGAAAAATTGTACACTACCATTTTGGGGGTTACTGAAACTTAATTCAAAAGCTGGTTGAAAAACTCGGTATAAAGGATTTAAAATGGCGGTTTCAAATGCCGCTAGTTACAACTAGGCCTCACCACCTTTGTACCAAAAAGTCAACAAGTGGAATAAGTCTTTTGAATCCTGTTACTCAGGGGTTTTTGGGATTGCTGATGATGAATCCGTTATCAGAAAAGAAGTATTGCAAAGTGGAGGATCCAAAATGGCGAAGGCAAGTCTTGAAATTTTTACAGGCACACCAAATTTCGAACTTGAATATAACAAGAAGAAATTTATAATAAAACTAAAGATGAACTCCGACTCAGCCTTATTTTCACAGGCTGAGCAGATTCAAGGAATAACTTTTGCATTGGACTTAAGACCCCAAAAACCCCTATAAGTACACCAAATTTCGGATATGAAGACAACACCAAAATTCATACTTAAACTGAAAATTTACCCCGACCAACCCCTGTTTTCAGTTTCAGGGGATGGCAGATTCAACGAATAACTCTTGCAATCGAATCGGAGACCCCAAACTTCGAATTTGAATATAACCACAAAATTTATAATAAAACTGAAAATTTACCCTTTGTCACCCCTATTTTCACCCTTAGAGGGTGGAACATTCGTGAAATAAGTTCTGAACTGAAATCAAGGATTGAAAAAATCCCCGGGTATCAATTTTGGTCTAATTTGTTCAATTGCATGTGGCTACCAGTTTTGGCACAAAAACTGTAAAAACTCGTACCAGTCAACCAGTTGAATTACAGGAATCTGTAATTAGTAAAAGATTTATTATGCTCCTTACTTTTTTTTAGCATGGAGCTCTTTTTCTTACTTATTTCAAAGTATGTTTAATATACAAAACAAATGTCTTCGAACTTGAATACTATCTATTGTGATAAACAATCAGTTTCATCGCAATCAGCGCATGAGTAAATCTTGTGATCATTACCCATAGCCACATGGGCCACCCAAATGTGAAGAAAAATCACATCGTTCATACACACTGGATGTCTACTACCCTGGCTCATTTTCTGATGACTGCCAACGGAAGACCAACGCTACAAAAGATGTACAGCGTTAAATCCGAGACATGGGTGGTTACCCATTGTGTACTCGGAGGGTCAATATAAGTTTTCATGCAAATTTTGACGGAATTATAAATTTCAAGTGGCAATATTTTTCAATTTCAGGTGATGCAACTAGCATTGGATATTTTTACAAAGATACCAAATTGTATTGACTACGAAACAACAGATAAATTGATAGGACCTATAAAAACTCCACTGGACGTTGTACTGCTACAAGAAATTAGTAGATACAACGCACTGCTAGTTCAAACGCGGCTAAGCTTGAGCGACTTACAACGTGCGATAAAGGGATTAGTTCTCATGTCCACTGAATTGGAAGAAATATTCATCTGCATATATGAAGGACGCGTTCCAACACCCTGGCTTGCAACATATCCTTCGTTAAAACAGCTTGGTTCCTGGACAAGAGATCTCAGATATCGCGTGGAACATTTTTCAAAATGGGCAGAAGCGACTCATCCGCCAATACTGTTTTGGCTGGCAGCATATACTTTTCCAACTGGATTTCTCACAGCAGTCTTACAAACGTCAGCAAGACTGTGGAATGTTTCAATCGACTCTTTATCCTGGGATTTTACTGTTTTCTCCGTCGAAGATAGTACACTTGTTGAGCCACCCACGGTAAAGTACCAGCTTATGTTACCTGAATATTTTGAAGGAACTTCTTATGGTGCGCCTATGCATAGACAGTTTCTGAGTGTAGAGTAAATCGATGAGATCGACACACAAAATTGACACACGGTATTTCATTCGAAGTAAGCGTAACGAGCAACAAGGCCGAAAGCGAACAACGGGGCGGGGTAGGTGCGCACAGCGCGCAGTAGCGAGTGCCGAACATCGAGAGGCGTAGGAACCGAATTTCGCTTTCAGTATAAAATTGTGTAAAATAAATATTGAATTTCATAAGACCAATTTCTTTATGATTTCATGAAATAATTATCATTCATAAATGTATTCCACTTGAACAAAGATTCCGCTTAAAATGAATTTCATATAAAATCGCCTAAGAAGTTCCTTTTACCGGGCGCCTGGTGACGGCCAGAGCTGTGTTTTTTTTCAACTTCTGATTAGTTTGAAAGGGATTTCCAGCTCTAGAACCTGAGAAAACTTCTCTTAAGTAAGAAGTTTATAGCATTGGGAGTTTTTTTTTTTTATAATCGTTTATTTTGAATCGCGCGTCTCTTTTGAGTATTAGCGACTTTGTTCTGAATACATTTTACATTACATATTTGTTATTTCTTTCTGTTGGCTTGTATCCTCTAACATTGACGTGGTAAATTTTATATAATTCATAGGTATGCTATATATTTGTTCTACATTTTGTTATATAAGTTTAATTCCTCAAGGTATTTAATGATGTTTTCACAGACTTCAGGTGATTGTAGCATTTCCTTGACGGTGTACCTCAAATTCATCTCCATTCTTATGCTATTTCTTGCCTGACAATCTTTGAGTACATGCATCACTGTGTTGGTTACCCCACAATGTTGGCAGCGTGGGGGGTCTTCTTTGGCGAAAAGGTACTCGTGCGTCAATTTTGTGTGACCCAATCTTAACCGTTGAATCACTACTTGGTCTCTCCTTTTTTTAAACGAAAACGCTGGGTTCTACTTGTAAGCATCTGATTTTATTTCTAGGCTCCATTGATTTGCTACGCGTTTCCATTGTTGATCCTAGCTTGTTAATATTTTATCTTTCCAGACTATTTGAATGGCTCTAAAGCTTATTGGATATTCTATGTCGTTGTTGTTCCGCTGGTCTATAGCACCATTCTGTCCAGTAACCGCCTCTTCGTATCTTTTCGGACATTTGGTCGGAACTTGGCAAAATACAATTTCGTACCGTGACTGAATCAGCTGTTCAGTAGTCTCTATTAGTCTCAATATAAAATCGTTTTGCTTATATTTTGCCACGATTTTTGCATGTATGTCTGCGATGTTGTCGGCTAAAATAACGAATTTTCTTTTGTCGCTTTTTTCCATCCATTTCAGGGCTTCTAATATAGATAATGCTTCGGCCACATTTTTGTAGTGCAAGTTTGACATTTTTGTGATTCTAGGTAATCCATTAGGCGTCATCATGCCGCTATAAATATAAGTAATTTTCGGGATCTTTGTCACTGAACACAAGTATGATTTCGTGAGTTGGATATTTTGCTTTAAGGGTGGCTGCAACTACTTGTTCCATCCTTTCTATAGGTACCGAATCTTTTAGTTTATTCAACACTTTATTCAGGTTTATATCGAGATCTTGCCAAGGTGGTTTTTGACACAGCTTTCTGGATATCAGACTGGGGATGGGAATTTCTGTATTTGCTATGTCTGCTTTTCTTAATTGAACACTCGATCGATCTCTATGCTCATTATTTTTTATGAGTAACTCGTAAATTGGGTTGGGCGGGTAGGCGAGCACCGCTGCAGCATATTGCATTCTGAGTTGCTTTCTTCTTATTTCTAGTGGCACGATGTTGGCTTCAGCTAGTAGACTTGGTATAGGGGTGGATCTCCAGGACTAAAGGCTCAGTCTTGCTCCAGTGTTGTTGACAGGGTCCAATTCCTTTAGTAATGTTTTCTTTGCTGTGCCGTATATAATTGCGCCATAATCTATTTTGCTGCGAACTACTGCCATGTATGTTCTTCTAAGTACTTGCATGTCCGCTCCCCACCCCTTGACGGCTATCATTTTCAATATATTAATGCGTTGGGCACAATCTGCCTTTAGTTTTCTAATGTGATGTTTCCAGCTCAATCGTTTGTCAAATATCAGCCCTAGTGTTGTTATTTTGTCTAGAACTTGTAAGTTATTATTTTCCAAAGTTATAGCCGGTTTCCGTTTGGAGTCTGATTTTTCAAACTGAATCAACTGTGATTTTTCTGGAGAGAACATAATGCCATTTTCACTCGCCATGGTCACAAGTTTATTTATCATTTTTTGCAAAATTTTCCTTGTAGTTTCCAGATTTTTACCTGCTAACCCCATCGTTAGATCGTCCGCATACATTGCCCAAGTTTTTGACTATTCGGTCACGCCAAAGCATCTCAAAACATTTCTGAATGTCTAGACTAGCCATCAGAAAATGCAGTTTGTTTTCCATAGCATTTTTTATGGAATTTTCTATTAGTACAAGGCTATCGATGGTTGACCTCTTATTCCTGAAGCCACTTTGAAATGGTGACAGTGACCCTTCTGTTTTAAGTTTCCAGTTTAATCTCTTTTGGATAATTTTTTCGATTATCTGGCACATATAGCACGTCAGTGAAATTAGCCTATAGCTTCCTATGTGCAGTTTCTTTTTGCCAATTTTAGGAATGGGTACGATGATTGACTCTTGCCATTTTTTCGGGAACACTCGCTTTTGCCAAATTTTGTTAAAAAATATTAGAATGTGCTCAAGTACTTTTCTTGGTAAGTTTTTGATGAATATGTTGAGCACGCTATCTGGCCCAGGGCTTGAGTTTTTCGTTGAGTCTATACTATTCTGCAGCTCGTCCATTGCTATTGGCATATTGATAACCTGTTGGATATTTTCTTCGTCTTCTACGAATTCTAGCCACCCTTTTCTTTGGCAATTCAACATAATTCTTTTCGAAGTTGCTCTGGCTTTGTTGTATTCTCTTTTTGTCTTTTCAGTTTTATCCCTCTTGTATATATTTTTTGCATGCTTTGTGTTCTTCAGGGCTTCGTCGCATTCTTTCTTCCACCAGCTGAGCTTGGCTTTGTTGCTCTTATCTGTAGTTTTCGGTATTGTTAATTCCGCTGATTTCATAATTATGTTGTTTATTATTTCCAGGTGCTCGTCTATATTGAGTAGGTCGTAGTTTCCCATATTCTTCTACTTGATTATTTTTATTTCGACTTGTTTTTTTGAATTCACTCCAGTTTGCATCTTTTAGTTTCCATCTAGGCGAGGAAGCGCGTTGTATGGTGTTGTGCCCAAGAAAGTTCAATTCGATTAGATAATGGTCGCTACAGTCTAGCTTATCCTCGACTTCCCAGTCCAGGTCATCAGCTAAATTTCTCGTGCAAAGGGATAGGTCAATAGCGCTCGAGCTTGCTTTGGCTACGTTAAAATGAGGGCTTCTTCCATCGTTGAGGACTACTAAATTATTATCTTCAATCAATTCACCTATGATTCTACCTCGCACATCATTTACCTCTGCTCCCCACATGTCACGGTAGGCGTTAAAATCACCCAGAACTATACATGGGCTTGGAATTTCATCTAGTAAGCTCTGGAGGTCACCCTTCACAATATCTGTCTTGTTATTTATATACATATTAGCAATGTGTATCTTCTTCGAGCGTATGATGATCTGTGTAACTACAACTTCGTAGTTTTAATTTACGGCAATTTCTTTCGCAGGTATCCCAGAAGCAATGTACGTGGCTACTCCTCCGCTAGCTTTGGTACATTGTGACTATTTTTGAAGAAGCATTCATAGCCTTTGAGGCCGATGTGATTTTGATCTTTGAAGTGGATTTCCTGGCGGCACATTACGTTTGTTTTTTTTTCTGAAATTATTTTCTTAATAAAGGGTGTCTTTCTGACTACCCCATTAATATTCCATTGATTGATTGTTTGATGCATTTTCGGTTATTTCTTTAATTGTGTTGATAATTCTCGTAAACCTATTTTTCATCGGAGCATCAACTTCAAAATATAGGTTCTTCAGAAATTCCGTAATTTTGTTGGGTTCATCAGCGTATTTTTTTAATATCATTTTGGCGTTAGTCTTCTTACCTCCTTGCATACTCGCTAAGAAATTTATCAGCTGGTCAAAGTTTATGATGTTATGATCTGCATTGATTTTGTCTTTCAAAGGCTCGAGTGATTCTTCGAGTGAGTTCTTATTTTGACTGGCTGGGGGTATTGTTTTCAATTTCTTGGGGTACTGTTTTGCTTCAAATGTCTGAGTTTGTCATTCTTCGCTTTCGGCATTCGTAGCTGGATCGATGTTTTTGTCCTCATTCATGTTGTCTTCGTTGTTTGTGTTTGCATTGTTTGTGATTACGTCTAATATCTCTGGTTGTTCGGATTTATCGCTCGATGAAGCGATCTCTGAGTGTCCTCTTTTAATTAGTCCCTTGAGTGATGGGTATTGTCTGTCTCTTTCTTGGGCGTTGTTTCTTTCGGCTATTTCGTTTGCGCGTTCAAATGCTGTACGAGTGTCTATGAGGCTTGGGCAATTTTTAGCTAGGTGGCCTTGTTCTTGACATTGGCAACACATTAAACCGTCATTGGCAACAAAGATTAAACAGGATTCGTCATCGTAATTAAATTTCGTGATTGGCGGGAGTTTATTGTAATCATCTGGATGTATGTACACAGATCGTCTAGAACCTGTGATTTGAGCATATTTTGTGTTTTTGGTATTGGCTCTAAATGCTGTTACACTTGACTTTCTTCTTATATTCAAACTATCGATATAATCCTGTAGAGCCCAAGATCGGATGACCGGTGTGATACATTGGAACAAATTACTCGTTTATTAGGTATTACCAATGGTTTGACCTCAATTTCAAAGTTCTGTATCTTCAATGTAGGATGTTCACTAACGAATCTGTCGGTTAGTTCCCTGGTGGCTAGGTAAATTTTGATCATGTTGAAACTTTTGTATCCTGACACTACTAGATCTGGTTCAACTAGGGCTGTCACGGCATCAAAATAGTGTTCTAACACAAGACCTTTTTTAAATTCACACGCAAAACCTTGGTTCTTTTTTGGTAGTGGGTTGTTCTGTATTGCTCGCGCATGTCCTGGACATTCTTCTTTAACACTGTACTCGGCTATTTTAGTTTTCTGTTGTGGTGTATTTTCTGCTGTTGGTTGGGCATTATCACTATTAATTAATGGTTGTTTATTCAGCCCAGGTTCAGGGGGGAGACCAGCCTGAGCACCGTTCATTGTGCCACTTCACTATCGCTCCTTTACACTCTATTCGCGTATTGTATTCACACGTCAACACTAAGTAAAGGCTACCTGTGTCGCGCATAGGTTAGGAAGACGCGTCTGCTCGCGATGAGCTCCCGAGCATCACTGGAATTGGAAGTAATAATATTGTGAAATTAGATACTGTCACCGCGAATGACATATATGTATGGAATGCCTGAAATCTGTATCTGTGATATATGTCTCATCAGTTCTCACTCCTGTTACATTATATATTTCTCCGTTCGTATGCCCCGTTTCTTTCTTCGGCATGTTCACATTGTTTGACCTACTCTTCGTGACTGTTTCGAAACAGCTATACCGACAGTATCACTCAGCACGCGAAATAAAGTGAACGTCTCAAAGTACATCCCTCTCTTCATTCCGATTTCCAAGTTATCTCAAACTTTTTCTCATCTGAAAATCTGTAGAATCAAAAAATTGAACAATTGCCATATCTGAACAGACACGTACCACATTGATATCCAGGTGGATTATCTTGGATATCGGTGTGTAGGTTTTGATCTGTCGCTGAAATCAGGCAAGTGTTGTAAGCGAGGTTGTAGGGCTCGGGTGAGCTTGTGGAGGTCTGGGGAAAGATAAGCGGCTTAATGAATCTCGTACTTGCTGTTTATCGCCAGGTTAATAACAGCGGAGTTGGGCGATCTTGCTGCGATGTTTGCTTATGCAGTGGGACTGGATGTAAGTGTTTAATTACACATGAATTTGCGTACATGTGAAGTAGTGGCACTGTGGCTTAAAATAGCAGTTTCTTAAATTCCATTACGGAAATTTTGAAATTTCGACGCCATCGGTGATCTGGCGCTCGATCACTTGCCCTTGAATTTAAACTTGAACTTGGGCTTGAACTTCAAAGTGAACGTGAATTTGAAGAAGACTGAATCTAGTCTCCCAGGAAAATGCCGTGGTGAAATTTTTTCTGATATTGTTGTGCGTTTAGTAATAGTTATTAGAAATCATCCGTTGTGGGTAGCAGAATAGATTTCACTGATGTTGGCAAATTTTGCATTTGCTTCTGAAAGAGTTTCTTCCAATCACTTCGCGCAGGCAGTAAGACGAGCGAATCTGTTGCCACCCAAATGTTACGGAATAGAAGGGGGTTGATTCGACGAGCGGTTATCGAACCACCTCTATACCAACCCAAGATGTTGTCTGGGTTATTCAGGTCGAGTTTCGTCGCTGTCCTCGGTCTGTGAATGACGGGAGGAGTGATAATGAGGTGAACAAGGTATAGCTTTAGTTGTATAAAGGCTTTATTAGAACTGAAAAATGTGCAATGGCATAACTAGGCGAAGTGAATTAAGAATAGGAGATGTGATTATTTTGTTTCCAACTAAGGTTGAACTTGGGAGTTGGAGTTGAAATCGATTATACGAAAATTGGAATAGAAGTTGATTTGACGAAGGCTGGAATTGAAGTATATTTGATGGAGGATGGAATAAAAGTGTCTTGAAGCAAAGAATACGAGTGCACGAAAGTGCAAGAATCCATGCTAGTGGTAGAATTAGCGAAGTAAGGGCGATAATAAGTGGCGTTAGGCTGGATAGAAATAGGAGGACAGGACGGAGACTAACGTTTCTATAAGGAATGTGGAAGAATTAGCAAGTAGAGGGAAGAGGTGGTCAAAGAAGATGCGAAATGTTAGGGGACATGATGCGTATAGGGAATGGCCTGGATATCGAAAGATTAGGTCAGGCAGGAGATGTTCAATTCCACCCAGGAGTCAGGAGAAAGAATAAATTGCAAATTTTTCTCAATTATACTACATTAACAATATGCCGATAAATTACAGACGCACGATTAAATAAATCCAGCAATCTGAGATGAACTACTCACTCTTCTACTTCTATCACTTGATACACACATATATACAGCTCTCTTCTTCCTCTCTTCTTATTCTCTTCTTACCCTCTTCTTACTACCTACTTACTACCTGCACTGTCGACTCTCTACTGCTCACTTTCTCTCTCGCTGTACACTCCGCCTACCTTTAACTCACACTCCTATTACCCCTTTCTCTACACTTTGCTCATAAAAAAAAATATTATCGCAATTAATTTGTGAGAATATTATTTTTTAAATCAGAATTGAAAGCCAGTCTATTATGGGCCGTTGTTTGAACATTCACGTAGGTAACTCTGGACTTTGCGAATTTCGTATGAAATTTCGATGTCAGATAGAATGCCCCGTATGAAATACTTACTTGAAAATGAGCTTAAAGTATGTCAGCAGTTATTGAGATGAAAATTTTATTTGCGAAGGTAGTTTGTTTATTTTAAAAATGAAGTTAAAGATTAGTTCCTTCTGATTACTTTGTGGAATATCGGTGAGAATCAGAAAAAAATTGTAGAACAGAAGAGTCATGATATGGAATTTTCTAGAGCGCAATAGCAGGATCATACAATTTCGTGAATGCAGAAAGTATGGCACAGATAAACTGTAAAGAAATTATGCCTTGAAGCCCGTAATATAGGATTCTTAGTAAGATCGAGAGTCTAACAAGCCTAGTGTTCTAGTGGTTTGATATTACATTTCCGCTGATTTCCCTTTTTTGCCTTGGAACGATATATATCTGACGTGCCTACCTTGTACCTCCTTTGTAAAAAAAGTTTTTAATTCGGCTTAACAGGTTTCTAATCATTCTCGAGTTCACATACAAATAAATATTTTTATATATTAGTCAAAACTACGGTCCTATTCAAAACAAAGTGCAGGCCACTTTCGACAGTTCATAGTACACAACAATTTAATGTTGATTGAAATGGAATCGGTCGTTTCAAAAACCACTGGATAAACCGTCATGAAGAAATGCTGGTTTTTGATTGCAAACAATTATTCAGAGCAAATTAGCTCCTACGTTTCACGCAGAAAATTCGTTTACCTGCTTACTTACCACGGCTGATCGGCTGAAGGGTGATGTGATGCAATTTTGACTTAAACTTTTGCATCCGCGCATTCATTTTGCTGGTGATTTCGCGCTATCACCTGACACGTTGCCGCAGGATCATGGGTGACCTAAGTAGCCTGCACTGACCGTTGTGGATCAGTTTCATCACTGCTTGGCTTCAACTTTACGGATTCTTTAAATCGTAGGATTGGTTTATAACAAAGAACGGCGTGATGAATAGTGAAATCAATATTGGAAAATTCAAATAAAACAATTATTTCGAAGCCTAAGGAACACTCTTCCATTAATTATTGGTGGCTTAAATATTATAGGACGGTGTATACGTTCGATCCACATACTTGGAAGGTGCTGGATGGGACAGAAGGGTTGGGATGTTGACCGAACCTACCCCAATGCAACTTGTGTTCAATATGCCCGTCATATATTTCAGACCTATGGAAATACTTAAGAAAAAAACAAGGGGTAAATATATTCTTATATCAATTTCCACCTATACCAGTAATAAAGGGAGAAACAAATGACCATAAGCAGACGAATGGCTGACTGAACCGTCAAATCAAACCTTCAGGTGTATCAAAACCATAAGTAATCAAAATCTCTAGTGTACGAATATTGCCATCAAAATAGATAGAAGATGATGAAATTTATTCGATGCCATTAACATCGTGAACGATATTCCGTCAATCATTCCGATTTTGCCGATAGTCCTGGTAGTTTAACATTGAAGTGAATTTTTTTTTCAACCCATAGTGTTCAGATAGTTATAAGAAATAAAAGTTACTGTAGAAATTACGATCCGATGAATTGCCACCTAATTGTATCAATAATTTGCAATTGGGGGCATCCATTAATCACGTGAGACTCACGATGGGGGGAGGGGTACTTAAAAATATCACGATCGATCACACGGGAGGAGGAAGGGGTTGCGGGCAATATCACGTTTATTGTTGGTGCATTTTTTCTAAAAACACCGAGTATATTGAGAGATTTTTATTGGTTTTATCACCTTTTTAACCCATGCACGCGAGTAGTCGATCGGCGAGAAAAATCACGTGATAACGGACAAGGGGGGGGGGGGGGGTTCACCAAAACCTCATGTGTGATCACGGAGGGGGAGGGGGGGGGGGGTCTAAGATTGATTATAAAGGCATCGCGTGATTAATGGATGCCCCCATTGACCATTTCCACACAAATCTTAGCAAATTCAAATGAATGGCCTGTTGCAAATTATTGGTACAGATAGTCGGTAACTTGTTGAAACGCAATTTTAATGGCTCTTCTGATAACTAAGGACCTTTCCGGAATTTTCATAGTAAAAATTTTGTGGTTAGAGGTTTTTTCAAGAACATTAGTGTTCTTGACCTTATTAACCTGGCCACACGTTGAATATAATTGATTATAACTGAATGAAAACAACTAGTCTTATGAAGCTCTGGTATAAGTTTAAATTTCAAGCAAATCCAAAAATTATAGAATTTCACTAATCTCTCCTCTCATCTACTTTCTATATTACTCGGATCAAGCTTTTTTGAATCCAATTTAAAATTCAAACCTTAAAAATATTGTCTTCGTTTTTAACCAAATAAATAGTAACTAATACAGACAGCTCGAAATCTTTCTCAAGTCTATATGTCTCTTAAGCACACCCGTTATAATACAATAATGAGATTTGTTTGCAATTCTGATATGGTATTGTCAGAAACCTTAGTGGTTCTTCATCTATCTTCACCTTTTCGGATACTTTGAGGGATACAGTGGATAACTCTGATGATAATTCTTTTAATGTTTTTATCAGGATTGTACAACTGCCCTTGCTATTACTACCCACAAAGATGTGGCGGGCAAGGAAGATCATCCTTCGTTGTGGCTGTTGATTTGAAAGCAGGGCCTGAGGGACCAGATTTTTGGATCAAACGAGGGACGGCACTTTTATTAAGTCTTGCCGTATGATTGCCTACATTGTTATTGGTTACGTTGATGAATGACGAAAATGAAATTTTCTAAACTGCAGAATATATAGTTTTAAAGAGTTATGATGAGAAAAGAAATTACCACCTAATTTTATTCATTTTCACGTATGAAGTCAAGTACTATTTTACATTCTATATCACTCTACGTCAGCTTGAAAATTTTGTTCTATCGTTTTCACCAAATACATGATTTTCCTCTTAAACCTGAAAATATTGACAAATACATACACACACCCACACACACATTTGTTCAATACCCATATCTTATTAACTTTTAATTTCATTGTTGAGAATAGGGTATTGTTAATTATTGGTTACCAACACATGTTTAGATCATTAATTGTTAAACCCAAACTGTTTTTGAAATAAAATCGGATTTCTCCAATCAGTTAATTTTCACCATGTATTTTAAATCATCCTCGATACTTTTCCAGCGTATAATATCTCGGTCTCATGATTTGTGTAGATGAATAAGCTGAGCTATCCTTGATAGTATAGATTGATGTGATCTGACTATCAGTTGTAAAGTCTATAAACAGATTTTATACTCAAATGTAACCTCGTCACTCGCAAATTTATCTGTAACATAATCATAATTGCCGCTTGGGCTCAAATTCGCTCGTGACATTTACAGCAGTACGCTTTTATTCTTTCCACTTATCCAAGGATGGGCCCAAAATATCGACGCAAGACATTGCTGGATTATTGGGTCCTCGTGCACGCATCACCTCCGCTTGAATTTTCACAATTCCATCCGAGCACTCGCAAATCAGCTTGGCAAGTGAAGTCTTCCGTATTTCTTGTAATTGGTCTAAAATAAATAATATCCACTGTAAATGAATACGATACAAAGTAGGTAAATTATGACATGTGTAACCCTACGTCACTAGATCTCTTCGTAAAAATATGCCGATCATTATTCGAAAGATAATTCACTAATCTGTATCATTTTTTTTGCAACTATAAGAAATGTCCATTCGTAATAAGATTTCTATACAAACAATGAATACCAAAGTCCTATCTAGTAATTGATAGCGCCTAATAGCAGTCTTGATAGATCAGGTAAGTAATGAAGTTCTACGAAGGAGTAATTAAGCGTCGACATAATAGAAATCAAAAAATCATAGTAGTCTAGTCAAATTACGGCTGAAAATGGGTTGAATAAACATAAAATACCCTAGTTTGGGGATTATGAAGGATCGATAGGGGGGTGTATTCTGAGCATAAATTCCAATTTGAGGGGTTCTCCGAAGGTCAGCTCAAGGTCATTTCGATGAAAACGCGTTTAATTCGATACCTCGAGAACGGTTCTCATCGGAAGCAAAGGATTCAAAAAGGGTAAACATAACATCTACACACTACAGTCTCCTTACATCGTGCATGCAGAGAAGAAATTCTTACTCACACATAAAACGGACACAGGAAAACAAATTTGAACTCATTGGTGATGAGAGAAATTAACGACAACAGAGTCAGGGCGGCTAGGTGGTCTAGTGGAGTAAGTCTCCGGTAAAGCATCTCTAGATACCAGGTTCGATTCCTGGCTCCGTCGTTAATTTTTCAAATTCACCAGTTTTCAAATTTACATTCTTTCGGAAAAAACCAGTGCATATAAACTGACAATTCAGAGACTTTTCGCTGATATTTCACTAATTTTCTCTAGTGGTATACTTGTTATTTGATTCACAAGCAGAGAGTAAAAAATCACGTAGGGTTTGTTCTTTAAAAAAACCTTTGTTCATCTCTTTAATACTTTCAATTACACTAGCTGATGATTGTGTTTGTTCGCTCGCTGGTTAAGCATTGTTACTCGCTCGCTACGCTCGCTCGGTTGTTAATGGATATTGAATGATGAGAGAATATATTTGCGATTACATGATTCGCGTTGCGCTGGTATGATTGCCACGATTGTTAACTCGATTGGGTAAGATTTTTTGGTGTGTTTGCAAATCTTTGGAAGATAAAATGTCTCAATATATATGCAAACGTATAACTGTGAAGTAAACTTTGTACATCGCGAATCAGCTCATTCTGTACAGTCTTAAAATACTATAGGCATATCATTTAAGAACTTTTCAATTTCTTAACATAAACTTTGAAGTTAGAGTGTAGTAAAAATGAACATAATAAATGTGATTATTTTCATTTATTCTATATGACAAATGATCTTCTTTAAAAAAGTTACTGAATTCATTTCAAACCAAATAAGCCTTCCTCATGAGCTACAGTACTAAGTCTTTTCAATCCTTATTTTTAGAAAAGAATCTAGCATGCTTTGCATCTGCCCGTAGGAAAATACATATTTTTCAGTAAAAATACCTTCATATGGTATGTACAGAGTAATTATTTCGCGATGGAATGGTTTGACTCGTATGCGCCAAAATTCTAGAGTAAAAGTAGTAGTTGTGTCAGGTCGACCAACTGTCTTAAATTTAGATGACAAGTCGATGCGATGGATTTACCCTTAAAAAAATTGACAGTTGAGGAGAGTTGAGGTTACATACATCCTGAGAACTTGGTATGTGAACTTATGACGGTTGGTTACCCTGACAAAGCAGCTGCTCTTGCTGTTGAATTTGAGTGCATGCGCGTTGAACCATTCTATCGTTCAATAAAATAATTAGGTAATTTGGTCAATTTCGGAATAAGAAGACCAATCAATAATATGTGAGCTGTCAAACAAATTTTAATAATTATTGAATAAATAACATTTATTTAAAGTATCCATCATTATATTTAAACATTACATTCCCACTATCAGAAGCTGCCATTTTGCGGTGGACATTGGAAATAAAGCAGATGCGATCGATCGACGCCGTGTGCGACATTGACCGATGTAACAGAACAACGATTGATCGGTAAGATGGTGTCACCTATGATGGCATTCTCGTCTGTAAACTGTCCACCAATCTGACAGAAAAAAATTTCAACCAATCCGGTAGCGAAAAATCTCGTAGTTAGATGCTCCAGCGGTAAAATTCTGCTTATGTCACGCCAAAAAGTCTCATAATTAGACTTCTATTGCTAAAACTGACGGTAATTATGAGCAATAGCACTCCCCAACGGTAAAAATTATACTTTTTAGAAAGCAAAAAATCTGATCACCGAACTCCCTGCGTTAAAAATCGACCGTCAATACAGGTAATTTCTAACCCCTCGCAGGTAACACCAACTGTAGGTAAGGCTGAAACTCCTAGCCCTTCCGGGTCACATACTGACTGTCAGTCAGGTAGAAATCGCGGCTGATCCCGATGATACGCCGCCATTACGAGACGGAACTGGCGTTTCTTATCTACTTTTTTTGTCATCACCGAGTGCGGTACTTTCTTCTGGGTCAGTTTGCATTGGTAAATTGTTTTGTTTTTTTTAGAGGTTAATTTCTAAGATACAAAATCCACAAGGGATTTCAAGATTCATAACTTATAGCAGTAAAATCAATTTGCAAGTAATTATTAGACGAAAGTCAGTGCGACCTCCACTTGTTGAAATATTGGGACTCATATCTGGGAATTTATTCAATAAAGTTAATGCAAATGGATGAAAATTGAAACGTTTCGAGTTTACTTGTGCTCTGAATATCGCCATCTAGATCGCACGTGGTATGAAATAACGCGGTGCTTGTGTATAAACTCGATTATTATATTTATTTTATGAATTTCCTTTCTTGTGAGGAGAAGATCAGGATTCGGTCTCTGGACTCGGAAGGAAGGCGGAAAATAGTTACTTGTTAATTATTCAATGAGCTCCTGGAAAAGGTTGCTAGAGTTTGACCCTTTGGTTGGTTTTCAAGATTTCCTCAGCTTGTGCTTCATTACTCTCATATGCCGTAGCACAAGTGGAATAAACCTATCATTACAGGCCGTATGAACAGTGGAGGGTCAAACTTGTTCTGTGCTTGTGAAGCAAGACATAGAGTAATCGTAATGAACGACGGACTTGTGAGGCTAGAAATTTGCTTTCAAACGGAAATCTTTGATTAATAATAATTAAATGTTTTGTTCCCAAGAAGTGGAATGTACGAGAGAAAAAAATGTTTGTGAATTTACTTTTTCATCAGCCCGATACAAAGGTTTTGTAATGTTAAGAAATATTATTATGAGGTAAGGAGGAATTAGTTTCTCTTATTTGATTCGTGTGATCGCTTCACACATCCAAATATTTCTTTAAACTTTGACAATGGAGGATCGTCGTTGACGACTTGTTATTTGGTGATAATAATGTTTCGTCTCGCAAACGGGAAGACGGAATATCATTTGCGTGATAGCGTGGTTGTCAGAAGGACGGTATTTGACAATGGAAGATCGTCGTTGACGAGTTATTATTCGGTGTTGATAATGTTTCGTTTCGCAAATGGCAAAACGAAATATTGTTTACGTGATAGCGTGGTTGTCAGAAGGACGGTATTTGACCATGGAAGATCGTCGTTGACGAGTTATCATTTGGTGTTGATAATGTTTCGTTTCGCTAATGGCAAAACGGGATATTACTTACGTGATAGCGTGGTTGTCAGAAGGACGGGAATTCTACGCAATTATACCGTCGCCTGCATCAAGACGGCCTGACGCAATGTAGGAGGCTCTTTACAGGTTCAGGGACCATACCTATGGGTCAAAGGATTCTGAGACAGACACCGTATCTGATGCTTAACGTCAGACGCAATGCTGGGCTTCACCCAGACACGGCTTCCTAATACCTGAGGACTTTTATTAAGAAAAAGACGGAATTTGTTATTTACGTTGAATACCCTTCCTCGATTGAGAGTGGTGGTCGAGGGTCCTTGGAGTGACGAATCCTTGCCTCGTAGTTGTAGGTTTGCATCGACTACAAGCTCCTCGCTGAGATGTGGTGATCCGGCAAGCGGATGTTCGGATCTGTCCATACGTGGACCTAATAACTGATCTGCTGCTGGTCAGAGACGTTAAACGATGGATCTCGAGACACCTTTGTGCTCGTCTTTTATACCCGTTTTGGCGTATGGTTTTGCAAATTTGGAGAATGTGATTGGCCGTGTCCCTTGAAGCGGGAGTACGGTAAATCGCGTGATTTTATTGGTCTCTCGGTACGTGTGGGGTCACCGAGTGTACGCAGAGACTTTCTGTGGAATTTGTATATTGTTGTCTATTTGGAGTTCGGGTTGACCGTCAGGCGACGGCACGCCGGTGCGGCGCCCCGTCACAAAATAATGATGTGGATGACATATAATTTCTTTCTCTTTTAGAACTTAGTTCTTTATTATATGGTATAAGTTTAGAACTTGCTTCTTTTAGAACAGATTGAAGACAATGATGGGAATTTCGGTGCGTATACGTATATTTCGGATAGGCAGAGCCTATTTAATTGCTTGATAAAATTTCAAATCAGTAGATCAGCTGGGGGGGGGGGGTTTGGGCCATCAGGAGTTGTCCAACAATAAGTCCACAAATCGACGCTATAGCGCATAGCAGAAGTGCACACGTACTCGACGATACGTTTGTTGGTAAGGGAAGAATGGGTAGGGGGACTCACGGTATCGTGGTCCTTTTTTCGAGGTTATGACAGGGGGTGTAGTGAGTTCACGAATTCTTGGAATCGTCAGCGATGGCCCTCAAATTGATTGTAAGACAGATAAACAGTTCAAATTTCTGTGGATAAAGATCTCTTGAAATTCTGTAGTGTTGATGAATTTGTAAGGTATCAGGTTTCATTATTATGTATTCTTTGTCCAAGTTCGCTCAACCCCGTGATGACTCGCAGGATGCACGTTTAGAATAAGCGTATTTAAGAATTTTCTCGACGATGACGTCACACATTCGACACCAAACGCCTGCCTCCAACGGGTCGCTACTTGTTCGTCAAGAATTTCGATAATGTTACGAACTTAGTAAAATCACCTTTACATGTTTAACTTGTTTACCACTATATTGCAACTACGAATTCTCGAAATCACGGAAGATAGAGAGTTCTCGGACAAGTATTGATATAACGCTGAGCGGCTCGCGTCGATCAGCAAATTGTTGAAGCTTGAGGCATCACGTGTATGATGACTGCATAGCACGGATATCAAATTTCAACGTCTACTTGGAGTTCACAATTGCCGGTTGTAGAATGCAACAGATTGAATGGATAGTTAGCGGAGGTTTTTAAAATAAGCAATGCCTTCCAGAGAAATAGCTCTAGAAATTGTTGATGAATTCTTCGCTGTAAAATGGTTGATTCTGAATTACTTGACCACAGTCCTTCAACAACTATCGAGTAAGCTGAAAAGTACGCGAAAAGAATAAAGGTGAGCGAATCAGGCGTACCATTATGCCTGCTGAAAATTGTGATAAAATAGTACCACTCTTACAATGGGCCTTAGCAATTCTGGTTGAAGGTAAGCGAATACATATAAGGTGGCAAAGTGAATCCGGCATGGCATACGCACATTGAGAATTTTGGGTTGGCTATTGCGTAAAGAGAGGATAACTTGAAGAGAATTTCTGCCAGCAAAAATATTTGTCAATTATAAGCCAAGTTGAAGATTTATATTTGCAGCTTAAGGGCGTTGCCTATGCCGCGAAGAGCGCGCGCGAACAGAGACTCACGATTTTCCTTCTCATTTCCTCATTTTTGTAGATAATTAGGTTCTTAGGGGGTTATTTTGAAGGTAAAGGATAGATCTGTGTCGCTTCTTTTGCCGAATTTTCGATTTCGCTTTCAAATTTGCGAAAAACGTACTTGAAAGTACGTTATCTTTGAAGTGAGACACAGTGAACAGTGAATTTTTTTTCGAGATTCGGCGAAAAAGGCGACACAGATCTATTTTTTATCTTCAAAATAACTCCCTAAGAATCTAAGTATCTTCAAAAATGAGGAAATGAGAAGGAAAATCACGAAGCATAAAACAGCAAATTTTTCGCGCAAAAGGCTGGCGGCCGCTAGCGCCACGACCGCGTTGGCCGGCGACCATGCGAATTACGGGCGATGAGAGTAGACTCAAACCCCCCCACTACAATTCCCCTCGTTCGAATCCTCGTCGCTCGGCACGTGGATAGTGTTCCGCGCTTTTCTTTTTGCTTGTGTTTTTCTACCGTGTTTTTTATTATTTCGAGTCAGTATTTATTCCCGCGATGGCTAAGAAGAGAAGGAACCTGTCTTTGAAGAAGGAGAAACGACCCGGCATAAAGATTTTGGCAAATTTCAGGAAAAAATTAGGTAAATCGAATTATTTATATGATTGATGTCGCATCCTCTCCGACTTCGAGATTCAATCACTTGAGTACAAACAATCGCAGGGCTTTAATCTAAGAAGGTACTTTCAAGAGCCGATATTGCTGTTCATGATAGCAGTATAAATTCATTCTCAAGTTTTTTATACATACGAAAATATAAACTAGAATGCATTGTGACGTGTGGTATTAGCCCGGTTTGCATTAGTCGCTAAAATATGTCATCAATTTGTTACGTGTTCAGGTTAAATGATCGAAATCACTATTCGGCAATTTGCATTAGTGTTTACACTTTGTCGATCATAAGGAATATTCTCATCACTTATTGTGACTACCTAAGTATCCAAGGTAAAATTACAAGGTATCTGGCAGAATTTTCCATACGAAGTAAATACGGCGCGTACGTATTAGGCCACTAAAATACGCGCGTTTTGTTTTTAGAAATAAACTTGACGTAATTCTGGGGTAATCATACATGCATACTAGGGTGGGCCAAAAAAATCGACTATTTTTTTTTTCACTCGGTACTCCGAAAATTTGGTTGGTCGAAACCTCAAAAACATTCTCTCCAAGTATGAGTTCTTAATTTTAATAGGAAGGTCCTCCGCCTCGCAGTTTTCTATTTTTTTTTTATGGTGAGGAAGAAAAATACGTATCTCAGTATCTACTATTTATAAAAAAAAAATTTGTATTACATTTTCGTAGGAAATTGATTTCTCTACAAAAAAGGTCTCTCACAATTTTTTTGTATATTTTGTATACCTCACTGTTCAGAAGATATTCACCGTCAAACTTCAATGCACACTATTTTTAACAGTGGCGTTAGTTACACAAGACAAACAGACGAAGCCATAGGATTTAAAACAAACATCCTCTCGATTAAAACATTTTACGTATAACTTGTGAAAAAAAGTTCTAAAATGTTCTCTGAACAAACGCCATAAAAATAGTTAAGAGCATGATTGGGATTTCAAAATATAAAAAAAAAAATTTGTAAAAATACTAAAAAAATTTATAAATTACGAAAAGTTTTTGAAACAGAGAAATTCTATAGTTGTTACTTCGACGACAGAAACTGAAATTTGTACAAATTTTCCCGAAGCTCACGAATTAAATTGAAATTGTTTGAACTATTAACAAAAAACTGTTAAAAATAGTGCGCATTGAAGTTTGACAGTGAATATCTTCTGAACAGTGAAGTATACAAAAAAATTGTAAAGAACCTTTTCTGTAGAGGATTCAATTTCCTACGAAAATATGATATATGTTTTTTTTTATAAATAGTAGATACCGAAATATGTATTTTTCGTCCTCACCAAAAGAAAAAAATAGAAAACTGCGTGGCGGAGGACCTTCCTATTAAAATTAAGAGCTCATACTCGGAGAAAATGTTTTTGAGGTCTCTACCAACCAATTTTTCGAAGTACCACGTGAAAAAAAAAATAGCCGATTTTTTTGGCCCACCCTAATGCACACATTACCTACAAAACAGCCACCTACAAAACTATCATCAAATCAGATACTACTGCCAAGTATAATCTATTTAGAAACCAATGATGATTTTGATATACTATAACTAATGATGACAAAAAAAAAAAATTGAAATCCGAAGAGAAAAAACAAAAATTTAGATAAAAAAAAAAAAAAATTGGAGTACGTGGTACTTGGTGGGCCCATGTTTATATTGCCATTACAACATTGATATAGTTCGACTTGTATTTTCTTGTGCTTGTTTCGAAAAAGCCCGCCATATACCACTATCTCCAATTTTTTTTTTCAATAATAATAATTTTTTTTTTTTCAATTTCAATTTTGATTTCAATTTTTTTTTTGTCGTCATTATTTATAGTATATCAAAATCATCATTAGCTTCTAAATAAATTATACTTGGCAGCAGTATCTGATTTGATGACAGTTTTGTAGGTGGCTGTTTTGTGGGTGGCTGTCACATTAATGTACTTGGCGAAAGGTTTTTGCACCAGAGGTGCTTTTTGGGGATAACAGTACTTTTTGTGGGATTTCGCTTGAACATTTAAAAATTTTGCTCGCTCGCTGCGCTCGCTCGATAGATTTTTGGGATACAGAATTAATATTTGAGACGAAAATAATCAGTGGAAAAGCCAAGTTAGAGTTTTCTCATAATTACATGTATCAGGTCGGGTGTCTTCTACATATTACGAATAGGAAGTGGTGCTATTTTATAGTTTGGACGCCAAAGGGATTGATTTTTGATAAAATAAAACGTGACGATAAATTCTGGGCCGAAAAAATGGAGAATAAATTAGCGGATTTCTTTTACTTTTGTTTGTTACCCGAGATCGTAGATTTTAGACGCGCCCGATAACTCTCAATCCGCGAACCCCTCAAATCATCGAAGCTCAGATCAGGCCGCGCGTAAGAAACAGTAAATTCACGACCGACAGACGACAAAAAACTGTAATATAAATATATGTACACATGTACATGAATATAATAGCTTTGTATATAGCTTACGTGCAATATTTCTGTGATTTATGTTTAGTTAGTTATATGTATTACTGTGCTAAAAATTTGCTAGTCATATCGTTATAATTATATATCTGATTATTCATTCCAGGAGTACTTTCTGCAGTCGGACCAGACTGCGTGTATACCTATATATTATGTAAATATTCTATAGCCTATTTTTTCATTACTATCTGGGACCTGCACTCGTGACGTACTACTTTCCATAGTTTGCGCTTTATATAGAATTTATCTAGCCATATAATGTATACAATGCTCGATGCTTTGTTATATCAATTTTCTCTATCAAGATTACTGTCATGTTTCACTTATACTGTTTCAATTTAATTTTTATGAGATCCTTCTCATATAGATTTCGTGAATTTGTTTATTAAGTTTAAACGAGTTTAATTTTACTTTTACCATTTTATATTATTTTTTATCATTTTGTATTTGTTTGGTGCAAACCCGATCATGGTTGGGAGGTAGGGACGGGTTAGGCGGGTCTCTGTTTGCTAGCGACCTCCACGTCGTGAGACCTGGGAGATTGATGATATTTTCGTTGTTATATCATGAATTTGCTCACAGCTATTCGTTGCATTTTCAATTTAAAATGACCTGTGACAACGTCTGGCCGGTATTCGTAAATAGTTACGTATTATTTTCGAGACTGTATTAGGAATAGCTCTCAGCCGATCAAGCTATGCTTTGAGCTGACTCAAGACAGTCCTACAAATCGAATCTGACTATGAATACCGGCTATTAGACTATTACCAGTCACGTGATCGCATTGCGTAGAAATACAGACGCCGGCGAATATAATTTTCGTTGAAATATTAAGAATGTATATCTATATCAACATACGTATAAGGAATTCTACGTCACGTCAATCGAAAAATAACCTCGTATTTTTTCAATCTATTCATACTTTTTTCACATGAAATAAAGGTAAAAAGAATTGTGATGGAGCTGTAACATTTCTAATGAAATGTAACAGTTTATATCCTCTCGTAGGAACATGCCGGGGATCATTTAAATGAGTGCAAAATTTATCATGCAGCGTGGCCCGCCTTATGCGCTTGGCTTTCTTATCGGCAGCAGTGCTCAAATTACGCGATTATGCACTTCATATGCACTGTCGCCGAGCCCGGCGAGAGGCTGTGTGAGCAGTCTCAATACTGCTTCCAGGCGTAACGCACGTCTAATTTAATATAATATAACGTTAACGCTTCCTTTTACTATTTGTTGTTATCAATTACCATTCAATTTCTCTGTTTGAATAAACATATAAATACATATATAATCGTTGCGCAATATTTGCATGACAAATTTGGCGATCCTGCCAGGATCCGGTTTAAACCAACGAACGCGGCGCGCGTATCAAACGGCCGGATCATAGTGACGAACTTTGGAAGTGAGTGCATAAGCCCAATAAATTCACGCGCGAACCCTCGGCTACGCGTTTACAAGTAATTATTACGAATTGTACCTAGCAAGGGATAGAGTGAAAGACCGCCTTGCGTAGACAATCAAGGACTGCGTGTAGACCGCTTGATAACCAGGGACTGAGTGTAGACCGCCTGATTCTACACTGGACAATTCCCATAGTGAACTTGTGTATTTATTGGAAAGGAAGCAAGTATAAAATTCTGCACTCCTTAGATACAATGAACTTCGCGTTTAAACCGTCTAAGTGAAGTGAAGTGAGAATAAGGACACTCAGACTCGAACCGCTCTTATATTCTTGCCCCCGGTGCCTGTCAGAGACTCCAGGACATCGAAGCCTCGTACCGACGGCTACCACGATCTTCGAGTGTGATGCTTCACACCTCAATTTGGCTACTCCTAGCGTAAGTACAAGCATTTTGTTACTTACTCGAGTCACCATAAACTTATCGGAGGACAAATCGTGATCGAAATTGAGAATTTGATGGTCAAACTTGAATCATTCAAATAAATAAAGTCAAAGCTTGACTCAAGGTAAAAAAAAAAAAAAAAAAAAAAAAAATAATAAATTCACAATGGACGTGAACGAAAACAATGACCGGAGATCGGCAGTACCTCCCACTATTGTTGAGACTGCAGAAGATGGACAATCCGTCACTTCTGAATCCCGGTTTGAGGAGAGATTTTGGGATTTGACGAACCAAATGACTCAGCTTGTGAATAGGCTACGAGAAGCCACCGAACGTAATGATTTATTGGCAATGGGCAGATACCGTCTTGGTCTAGAGCAATTAAACGGAGAGAGGTTAACTGCGCGTCAACTTGCTCGCCGCGAAGATTTGCCTATAGAAGAGGTTACCCGTTTTATTCAATTGAGAAATCAAGAACGCCGTGAACACGACTTCATTCGTCGCAATAATGTAGAAATAAATCGAAACTCTGAAACAGTTCCGCGTCCCGAAGACACGCTTGAAAGCGTCACCAACCAAATGTTTCAGGAAATGCAACAACCGAATAACCAATTAACCGAAGAAAACCGTCAAGAGGAAGCTCTTGCAAATAGTAATACCAATCGAGAAGCAATCAATAACTATTATCGCTTAACAACTAGCGATGATCCGAATGTTTCTAATATTTTGAGACCGCCCGGAAACCATACCGGAGCGATACCGCGAATTCAACTAGATACCGCGCGTCTCGTTGATTCAGAGGTGGAAGGTCCTACTCAGATAGCTCCCTCAACCATAACAAACCCACCACGTTACTCGGCATTATACGGGCTCGCTCAAAACCGATTGCTGCCACCGACACCGCGCATCAATGAGGTGGGCTCCCCAGCCAATTCAGACTCGGACCATCAAGGTATAAATGCGATGCCAATACCGATCCTTCACCAAAATCGCTCATTAGAAAACGACCGATTCTCCACCGCGCGAGCCAATGTAAACCATGATATCTTGTCGGATACGGATTCGACACTGCAACGCGTTCTCGAGGAAAGCCGACGTTTATCACGGATGCCGAACGTACGCCTTACACCAAGGCCTAGTCCACAGTGGCCTAATGGTCCGACGGATCCCGAAATCCCACAAGGTACTGGTAGCAATACCCGTAACAACGTCCCGCGTCGTCGTCTAGAACAGCAAGAAGAGGATGAACTTCGAAGAGCCTTGGAAATGTCTGCTACTTTACCACATCGTCGTCCGGACACTGTGACGTTCAGTATGTCCCAGTTGCTGAGTGATCCCGAAGCTTTACGCCAACAGCAAGAGATAATGAGGAACATTGAGGAACTCGCGCGAAGAAACCAAACAAGAATTCAACTACCGGCAACTGCGCCACCCCGAGACATGCTTCCCCCTCGGAATCCAAGAGACCCAGGCCCGTATGCACGAACAGAAGCTTACTTGAATGATGTCAGCCTACGCCCCGATGCTGCCGGAAGATACCCCGGAGAACCAAATCGCCCAGCGGACGAGCCCTATGCGATCCAAGATTTCCTACCCGCGTTTCAAGCCATCAAGATGATTGATTGCAGACTGGAAGGAAAAGCAGGCGAAGACGTACACGCTTGGATCATGCAAGTAAAAGCCGCCGATATGGTAGTTATGCCAACCCAACGTTTCCCGTTTTTGAGCATGGTAATCAGCTTGAAGACAGGAGGAGCTCTTCAGAAGACCATCAACCAGAGGAGACCTCGTACAATCCCAACTTTACTCGAAGTCATAAGATCGGCCGTTATTGTCGAGAAAAGTGCCACCACATTGGAAATGGAGCTTGGCAGAACAGGCCAAAAGGGCGACACTGTGGACGCCTACAATCTCAAATTTAATCAGATCTACCAAGACCTCGTAGCTGCCTTCTCGAATCAACAACTACGAGCGAACATCGATCCTAATCTTCAAGACCTCGAAAATAGAGTGTGCCAGTACTATCTGTACGGACTTAATCCGAGGATATTCCATCAAGTCAAAAACCGTCAGTACTTTAAGTTACTAGAAGCCCAGAAGGCCGCGAAAGAAGCCGAAGGCGAGGAATTGAATTTCCGAATGCATCAACAACAGCTGATGAACAGTAACGACACAGCCTCGAAACCCACGTTTTGGAACAAGTCCCAAATTTACGGGCCAGGCAGCGCATCAGATACGCGAAGATTCCAGGTACAACAAAGAACCTCGACGAACTCGCCAAGGTCAACTCCTCGACCACCAGCGTCTGTCCACCACCACGATGAAGCGGAACAAGATGAAGATAAAGAACTCCAGAGATGTGAATGCCACACCTGTAACACACATCGGACCGCCCATGAACAACAAGCAGTATGTCATAATTGCGGAACCAAAGGACACTACAGCCGGAACTGCTACGCTCCGCGCCGACCACAGAACGACCAACGCCGTAATACTAACGGCAATAAGCGGGACGCAAATTTTCAAAACGCCAGCCTCAAAGACAAACCGCCCAACGACCAAGTCAATTGCACGTCAGAGGAACTCCAGTCAGAGGAAGAGGAAATAGAGGGACAGGAGGACGAACTAGAGGACGAGTGCCAACAGGAGCCCGCGTATGTTCAGTTTCACAGGGGTTACTACAGTGTGCTGTAATAAAATTTGGAGAAACAAAGCGAGGAGTAGCCCTTATGGTCGATACAGGTGCATCAATAAACCTCATAAAACGGAAGGTTATTTATCCATCGGATAAACGAATTTGTCCAATTATCAAACGCAAAATTTCCTTTAAGACTGGCAAAGCGCTAAATTCCGCGAATGAAATTGCTGTACTAACTCACATGGGGCTAAAGGACGAATTCGTCATTATACCAGACGATTATCTGCCTGACGAAGAAGATGGAATCATGGGAAACCCGTTTATGAGGAGGCGAGATTTCCAGTTGAATGCCTCGACGCTCACCCTGAAGAATAAGATACACCACCTTAGTAGCGACCGAAAAATTCGATTTAAACCAAATTCGGTGAACAAAATTGCCATCGATACCGACGAAAAGAATCTCGATCTCATGTTACGCATGGTCTATAAAGACGGAATGCCTATGGAAAATATCCCGGTGCAGATTGTACACACGAACGATCATGGTACGGCTTATGGAATCATCACCACCGCTGAAGACGAAGATATCGAGCTCGGACTGGAGAACGTCCAAGTCCACCGAGTAAAGAGTATGTCAACCCCGGGTGTATGGCAACAACCACGTGATGAAAGAGAGCAGGCGCTCCAACATACTGTCGACTTGAAACACCTACCGGAGGAGTACCAGAAAGAAATTTGGAGTATTCTTCAGGATTTCAGCGATATCTTTGCCTTACAGGAGGAAGACATGGTCAATGGAACTTCAATGGCTGAAGATCGCATCGAGTTGTCAGATCCTCAACGCATTGTAAATGTGAAAAGTTTCCGTGCTCCACAGCTGCACCAGCAGGTTGTAAAAGAGGGAGTAGAGAAAATGTTGAAACAAGGAATAATAACGGAATCCGAGTCGCCATACAACTCGCCAGTTTGGGTTGTACCCAAAAAACCGGGCCCCGACGGAAAGCCCAAGTATAGAATTGTGATCGATTTCAGGAAGATTAATGAACTTACCGTTCAGGATTCTTATCCGATACCAATAATCGAGGATTTACTCGATCACATGGGAAGGGCCAAGTTCTTTACTACTGTCGACATGGCCGCAGGTTTCCACCAGATCAACATGGCTACTGACTCCAAGAAATATACTGCCTTCTCAACCCCCGACGGGCATTTCAAATACCAACGAATGCCTTTCGGATTACAGAACGCTCCTGCGACCTTCCAACGCATGATGAACGATGCGCTGAGAGGATTGAATCAGAAGATCTGTTGCGTCTACATTGATGACGTAATAATTTTTGGTGAAACGGAGGAAGAACACCATCGAAATGTAAGAACCGTATTTCAGCGTTTAAGACAATGTAACTTGAAACTCCAGCCAGAGAAGTGCGCCTTCATGAAAACTGAAGTGAGATACCTCGGATATGTCATCACTGACGAAGGAAGCAAACCAGACCCGGAAAAGACCAGAGCTATACAACAATTACCCGTTCCAGTCAACGTTAAGACGATTCGATCCTTCCTTGGTTTGACGGGGTATTACCGAAAGTTCATACAAAACTATTCAATGTTAGCGAAACCATTAACAAGGTTAACAAGAAAGGACACCCCATGGGATTGGTCAGCAGCCTGCCAAGAAGCCTTCGAAACCCTGAAAGAAAAGTTGGTCACACCACCGATACTTGTGAGATCAGACCCAGCTAAACAATACGTCGTAACCACCGACGCGTCAAACGATGGAATTGGAGCGGTACTATCTCAAGACGGCCACCCCATATATTTCTTATCTCGAACCCTGAATGATGCGGAAAGGAATTACAGCACGACGGAGAAGGAGATGCTTGCTGTTGTATGGGCCGTCAAGAGACTAAGAGTATATTTGCTCAATACACCAGATAAACCCTTCATCATCCGCACCGATCATCGTGCACTAGTATGGCTGAAAAATTGCGTAGACCCCAGTCAACGCCTGCTGCGGTGGAGACTAAGATTGGAGGAATACTCATTCCTGATAGAACATGTTTCGGGAAAAAGTAACGTAGTAGCGGATGAGTTATCTAGAGTCTTTCGCACAAAGGAAGAGATCTTCGGAAAACTCACCGAATTGGAAAAGGGACTATACGAAATCACACCCATTGATAGGAATCCCAAGTGGGTCTACCATATTGCCGCACGCCACATTGACATCGAGAGATTGTCACTCACAACAGGCAGAACAAAATCTCACATCAAACTCGTTCCCAACCGAAATCGAAAAGGGGAGGACGGCAAATGGGTGAAGATTACCCTAGAAGAAAAGGATGCCTCTGACAACACCCTGATTAAACCTAAGAATCAGACTGATAGACGTGAGAAACTCAGAAACTACGTTCATCCGAAAAGGTACGAAAAGATATACTTCTGGATTGACCCTAAGAAAACCACCAAAGAAGAAACCAATTCGATCATTGAAGATCTCAAGAGGATACGTCAGGACTCAGGTGCAGACATATCATTTTGCTTGACAGGAAAGGATGTGCCTAACAAACAGCAACAGAAAGAAATCATGGCCAGCGCTCACAACGACATCAATGGACACTTTGGCCTAGCAAAAAAAATTGACCGAGTAAAAGAAACGGCCGTATGGTCACGTATGGAGAATGATATCAATTCCTTAATCCAGGCATGCCCCACGTGTCAGATGTATAAAAAGGAAAGGATACAAATGAAATCACCCGCCATTCTTTTCGAAACCTTTGCTGAAAAACCTAACGATCAAATTTCAATAGATATCGTCGGACCTCTGGTCGAGTCTTGGAATAAACACCGATATATCCTTACGATGCAGGATTCAATAACTAAATTCATTAAATGTGCCCCACTTACGAACAAAACCGCGACAGAAGTTATCAAGGCTCTATCAGAGTACTGGATAGGTAACTTCGGGTGCCCCAAAGTAATCCTGACGGACATGGGAAAGGAGTTTTGTAACGAACTGACCGATTCCTTTCTCGAACACTATAATATCAAACATATCACCACAACTGCATATCACCCGCAGTCGAACGGCTCTATAGAACGAATGCATAGTGTCTTGAAAGACTATATTCTAACTGCCTGCAAAGAGAGAATACACACTTGGGACAAGGTTTTAATAGAAATGGCACGTGCCTATAACACTTCCGTTCATCAATCAACAGGTGAAACGCCTCACAACCTCATGTTCTGTCACGAAGCCAACAATCCTGACGGTTTCCGCGAAAACCGATTGGAAACCGTGATTAGTAAGAAAATGTTGTGGATACGAAAATGGGAGGAACGGTTCGAGAAAGCTCTGGTCTGGCTTACCAAATCCAGAGAGAAAAACCAAAAACAAGTGGACCAAGGAACACGACGACAAACTCCTTTATATCAAGTGGGAGATAAAGTAATGATCAAGAACCATACGCGACAGAACGCATTGGAAAGGATTTGGAATGGACCATTCGTCGTCGTCGAGATCAACGAACAAAAAGGAAATATCACTTACAAGAAAACCGCGGATGATTCCACAGCGTCTTATTGGAAGACCCATCTGAATAATACCAAACCGTACTACGAGTACGACACCGGACCAAGGGAAAACGATCCAATCCCTAGAATTAAACTAAAACGGGTTCAGGGTAACGATTGGATCTCCACGGAATAGAGTCTTAGTTTCTTTTGTTATAGGTGTAGCAGTCTGTCCCTAGCCTACTTCGATGTCTCAGTTATCAATGGGACTCTACTCCAGGAGGAAGTGGGCAAAGTATACATGTACCAGGAAAGATGGAAGATATTCCAATCCATTGACGCAAATGGGTTCACCGAACCATTACTCGACATTCACGACAAACTCGGAGGCCTCCGGACGATACGGGATACCTATCTGGACCATTGGAACCCTAGTCAGCGATCCCTCGCCCAGTCCGCCCTGGACGCTTTAGATTTAGAATTTGCCCGTGCCTCGTCACACAAGAATATTTTGGAAGTCATTTTAGACTTGGGTGCGCCTATTCTTCAAATGACGCGCCGCCCCTCTAAATTAAGGGAATCTCAATCCCACGGAACCAAAACAAGTACTCCGAAAGCGCTCGCGTCGAGCGACGTTACTTACGAAGCCTCGCGTGAAGCTGAGGCGGTATTTGGAAAACATGTCCTTCTGACGGGCCTGGCAAATGAAATGTATCCCCTAAGGAAATCTTATCTCACGCCAAACATCAGACCGAAAAAAGGAATGTTTAACTTTTTAGGAACAATCCAAAAATCAATCTACGGAATTGCTGACGCGGATGATTTGGAAATAATTAATGGGAATCTAGCCTCACTAAAAAATGTAACGGACACTCTAAATCTTGTTGTAACCAAGTCCTTGCACATAAATCAAGTCCAAATTAATATCTTGAACACAAATCAGCTCAAACTTAAACACTCTTTGGAAACTGTATGGGGACAATTAGAATCATTAAAAATAAAAGGTAACGAAACGCTTGCTTATCAGGAATACATGGAAGCTATAACTCTAAGTTTATTTGAAATTAAGGAACTGCAACGACTAATCGACCTGGTAATGACTGCCGTGCAATTAGGAAGGCATGGTATCATCGATAACACCCTTTTTACTCCAAAGGAGCTTATGAGAGCTCTTCAAGCTTTCGACGCCAATGACAAAAAGACACTAATACCTATTAAGGAGGAAAATTACGAGAAGTTTATTAAAATAAGTGATTTAACTATAACCACACATAAAGGCAAACTTATCTATATACTCACAGTGCCTTACTTAGAAAAGGAACCTTGGGTAATAATTCAGAATACCCCGGTACCCGTAAGAATAAATCACACTTATGTAACGCTTAACCCAACATATGCTTTGAAATTAGTACGTAAGAATTTTATAAGAGAAGTCACGTTTTCTCAACTGAAACAGATAACCGATTATTTCATTGGTGATTACCGCGATGTGGGACATCGCAACGATACTATTGAACTTTGTGAGAAAATAACTGATCCCATACCACGAGGATGCACTCTGAGTCGTTTTCTCGTCACAGATATTGCTTACATAAGAACGCAGGGATCGCAAATAATCTTACCTTCGAAGCCAATTGAGGTAACCATAACATGCGCTTCAATGCAGACTTTTATTATTCAAATCACCAAGCCATCCCTGATAACCACGAATCAGAGCTGCGAACTCCAAACTTTGAAAACGCGAGTCAAATTAATCGTAGAACATATGACTTCTCAATTAACAGAAATACATGCAGATACCATTTCCCCGCTAAACAAATTTGTAACAGGCCGGGAAATCGTATTGCATCACGTGATTAACTTGGATACCCTCAAGGATCAAGGACAAGCCATTTTAGACCTTGAGAGTGTCCTCGCGAATAACGAAGCGACCCTTCGGGTAAATAATACATGGGATAACTTCAAAGGTATAGGGATCCCATCAATAGCTGTCGTTTCTGGAACGATATCCGTCTTGTCTATTCTACTCTTGCTGTGGAAATTTAATATACCCACCTATATTTCGGCGTTCGCCGGATATTGTTGCCAAAGGAATCCCGCTGCTTTGGAAGTAGTAGAACGAAGGAAATTAAAACGCAGGATTGAGACACAAGCTAAACGTAACGAAAGAATCCTACGAGAAATCAGAAGCCGCAGAGACGCGCCTTTGTCTTCGTCGGGGGATGTGATGGAGCTGTAACATTTCTAATGAAATGTAACAGTTTATATCCTCTCGTAGGAACATGCCGGGGATCATTTAAATGAGTGCAAAATTTATCATGCAGCGTGGCCCGCCTTATGCGCTTGGCTTTCTTATCGGCAGCAGTGCTCAAATTACGCGATTATGCACTTCATATGCACTGTCGCCGAGCCCGGCGAGAGGCTGTGTGAGCAGTCTCAATACTGCTTCCAGGCGTAACGCACGTCTAATTTAATATAATATAACGTTAACGCTTCCTTTTACCATTTGTTGTTATCAATTACCATTTAATTTCTCTGTTTGAATAAACATATAAATACATATATAATTGTTGCGCAATATTTGCATGACAGAATCGACACGCATTTTGGTGTTCGTCCGAATTATGTTTGTTTTCGAAAGTTACAAGACAATCATTCAATTTTGATCCAAAAGGAGCTCGGATATATCCGGTTCTATTCGACGTAAAGACATCATTTACAGTGCATTCGGAAGGTGAACGAATAATCTTTCATAAAAAAAAATGCAATGTTGAACATTATTGAAAATCCCAATTTTTATAAACAATTCAAATGTTTGACGATTTTTACCTCATTAATGACAAGTTTTCGAATTATAAAAAAAATAGTTTCGGGTTCCTTATTAAATTCTGTATTACTAGTAAATTTTTCAAGTGGAATCTGAAAGGAGTCTACTTTTTTTTTATATTATTCATCAGGTGCTGCGTCGTGCCGAGCGCGATACACTGGGCTGTTTAAAAGTATTTGAAACCGAATGCCCGTGAGGGGTGGAAGAGGCTAGCCCGCGTCACCCGCCCCACTCCGGCGACAGCTCGGTTGCTCCGTCTCACTTGTTTCTTTACCCTCTCTCTCGCCACGGTTAACGCGGGAAGCGGAGTAGCCCGCGCTTTCTAGCTAGACAACGCCCTTAAGAGTTTACGAAAACATAGTGGTAGTTTGAAAACACGCGAGAGACGTACAGTCAGCGCCGGCGCTAGGTATGGGCTAACCGGGCAACCGCCCGGGGCCCTGTTCCCGAGGGGGCCCAAAGACTGAAGAAAATAAGAATTTTTTTCGGAATAAGGTTAACTGCGATAATACATTATCCTGTGTGTGAACATCGAGATGATAGGTGTAAGAAAAAAAATATGAAAAAACATTATAAAATGAGGTTGAACGATTGGGCCCTTGTAGAAACATTGTACGGCTCACGCTGCTGTACTAGGTTACCGGCGAGCACGGACAGCGCGGGGTGTTGGCTGGACCGACGGCCCCCACCACAATTTGTTCGGCTGCAGCGCATGCGCCAGTTTATAGCTCAAACGTCAAGCTACGTCGTGCGGCACGGCGTGCCCAGAGACTACTATCAGACCACGCTGCTTGTAACTTGTATGGACTGTGGATTCACCGCTACGCTCTGTCTAGCTGAACCGCTGTATTCGCATATTCCATAGGAACTCTTTCAACAACGTGAACATTTCTTGAAAATTTTCTCGCTACCTATTGTTGTTTCTTATTTTTTATTCTCGATGCTCTTTTGAAATTACTAGTAATTTGCAAACTCTCGGATATCGACGAGACATTTATTCAGAAGCTGCCGACGTTCCGGTCAGGCAGCGGCCGATCACGTTTAGGGCACAATCTTTAATATAGGCATTTCTACGGATATTCATATTACTTAACATTAATTAACCGCGTTCAACTTGACTTACATTGCATAAATTACGATTTGATTGAATTTTTCTGAATTTATTTTTGTAATTGTTGGATTGCACAAGTCATAGTCGATAGTCATTATGAACAAGCCCAAAGACTTACCAGGGTCCCAAAAGCGGAAATTAAAAAAAGCTCGATGTGAAGCGGACAAAAAAAGTGCTGTTTTTTTTCAAGGCTATGTTAAGCGGTTGAGGTCTGATAATGAGGGTGGTGAATGTAGCCAAACCACGGATGATTTAGACCCCGCTTGTCCACCTTCCAAGGACGCCGTAGATTCTGATGGAAATTTGGACGCTCAGTCAGTGAATACTGGAGATATGACGATAGCTACAGATAGAAACAACTTGGCAGAAAAAGTTATAGAAAAAGATTCTACAGTATCAAATATTGATTGGCAAGATCCTGCTAGGTGGCCGAATAACATCAGCGACAGTTCACGCGTAGCATTGGTAAAGCTAGGGCCTACAAAAATAGATCGGAATACAATTTTTCCTTTTGATACAGATCGCCGGCGCTTCACCATAGAAAATTGTTATCGAACCCCGAAGAATGGCGAAAAAATGGAGAGATCCTGGTTAATTTATTCAGAGACTAAGGATTCCGTTTATTTTTTTTGCTGCAAATTGTTTGGCCTCCGCAACATTCCAACCCAATTGCAATCGACCGGATTTAGATCCTGGCGGCACTTGCAAGACAGTTTGAGCTCGCATGAAAAATCCAAAATGCACATTGAATGCATGACAGACTGGAAAGAACTCAAAGTCCGTTTAGATTGTAGAAAAACCATCGATGATGAGAATCAAAATTTAATCCAAAGAGAGGAAACCTATTGGAAACAAGTACTTGAAAGACTCGTTGAAATAATTAAGCATTTAGCTAAGCGGAATATGGCATTTCGAGGTACTGTCGATCGATTATACGAGCCGAATAACGGTAATTTCTTGAGCCAAGTTGAACTGATGGCGAAATTCGATCCTATTTTAAGCGAACATGTACGTCGAGTTCAAAGTGGGGACTTCCAGCGCGTTCACTATTTGGGAAAGGAAACTCAGAACGAATTCATTGACATACTGGGTAATGCAATTTTCAAAGAAATTAGCAGGCGAGTGGTAGCCGCGAAATATTACTCCATAATTTTAGACTGCACCTCCGATATTAGTCATGAAGAACAAATGACTGCCGTTGTTCGATTTGTCACTGTGTCTAAAAACACCGTGGAAATTTGCGAGCATTCCATTGGCTTCGTTGTTGTAGACGATACAACTGGTAAGGGGTTGTATGAAACGTTGTTAGATATCTTGAAATCAAACAATCTTGAATTGAATAACTGTCGGGGTCAAGGGTATGACAATGGCAGTAATATGAAAGGTAAAAATAGTGGTGTTCAGGCCAGAATTTTGAAGGATAATAAAAGAGCGTTTTTCGTTTCCTGCAGTTGTCACAACCTCAACCTAGTAGTTTCAGATACCGGACATTCGTCCGTCACAGCTGAACTATTCTTTGGTGTTCTTCAAAGGCTATTCGCAGTCTTCGCTGCTTCAACCCAGAGGTGGCAAATATTGAAGGAGCACGTTAATATCAGTGTGAAATCATTGCCTGAAACTCGCTGGGAAGGGAAAATAAATGCTGTGAAAGCTGTGAGGTTCCAAATAGCAGAAATCAGAGATGCGTTGCAGGAACTTTGTCGAATGTCGCAAGGTAAAGATGCAACGCTGAGATCGGAACTGAGAGGCCTATGTTTCGAAATTGAGTCATTGTCTTTTCTGATTAGATTGGTAGTATGGTATGATGTACTGCAAGTGATCAACAAAATCAGTAAAGCTTTACAATGTCCGAAAGTTGATTTGCATACTGCGATGAACATGATTGATGGTGCTCTTCTTCAATTACAAACTTTTCGAGAATCCGGTTTCGAAACTTGCATAGCCACCGCTAAAAAAATGGCTGAGAAGTTAGATATTTCACAAACTTTACCCGAATCACGTACCCCACGAACAAGACGATTCTTTGATTATGAGTCTCAGCACGACGAACGACCTAGCGATCCGATGAAAAGGTTAGAAATTGAATTTTTCAACAAATTATGCGATATAGCGATATCAAGCCTACGCGAACGTTTCGAAATGACCCAAAACGTTTGTGAACCATTTAGTATCATCCGAAACTCGGATAACTTTATGAGATTGGACAGAACCCAAATTTTGACTAAGTCCAAGGCTTTAGAAAATTATCTGACTGGTGAAGACGAGAACAGTGACATTGATGGTCGGGAGCTTGCCGAAGAACTGGAATCTTTAAAAGCTTACTTCGTAGCCGCTGGAATGACCGACTTGAGTGCAGTCGTTATGATATCGCACATTATTGATAAAGATCTGGATGAGATATATCCAAATTTCACTGTGACCTTAAGAATTTTCTTAACATTACCAGTAACCTCCACGTCGGGTGAAAGGACCTTCTCAAAGCTAAAGCTCATCAAAACTTACCTGCGATCCACTATGTGCCAAGATCGACTGAATGGTTTAGCTGCGATGTCAATTGAGCATGGAATTTGCAACGAGTTGAATTTCAGCGATATTATAGCATCTTTTGCGAACAAAAAATCTCGCAAAGTCCCACTTTAAGACTTCAGTGGTCCAAAAATTTCTGATAAGGGGCCCGATTTTCAAGGCTCGCCCGGGACCAGCCGTGGGCTAGCGCCGGCACTGCGTACAGTGATAGAGTTAAGTGGTATGATTTAGATGTAGCTTTTAAGAAACGTATCCGATCAGGAGTGATATTAAACTTGAAACATGTAGATACAATAGCTTTTATAAAAGATGTACAGGCTCTATTTGAAACGTGGATAACAAAGGTATTGAAAAAAGAGAACGCTTCAAAAGTAAATAGTGTTTTAGCTGCGGAATAGAGTACTTTAAAAAACGATAAGAAGATTGTTGAAGTGACCTATTTTAGCACGAAGAATTCAACTATTCTATAGATCACTGATCTGACACCCTGCTTTTCAAGAAATATACTGGATCCTATCCTCAAAGATATGAAGAAGATCCAAGAACGCAATTCAAGCTGCACCTTGCATTCGATTCTTAACTTAATAATCAACATCGACAAATATAATTCTCTGTGAGGTAGCTCATACATTAAGTTACCCTCAGCTCTTGAGACAGGAGAAGCTTGTATCAATGTGCAGAACAGCGGCACTGAATGTTTTGAATGGGCCTTGTTATCTGCATTGCATCCTGTTGAAAGTGCAAACAATCGTACACGTGTTTCAAAATACCAATCATTCAAAACTCAACCGAATTCCATTGAAATCGATTTTCCTGTGGCACCGAGAAATATTACGAATCGACATTTCAGAAACAAAATGATGTTTTTATTAACGTCTATGTTCCGGAGAAGAGAAATGGAAACTTTAAGGTTGTTTCTATCCATATATAGCACTACCTTGAAGAACGAAAATCACGTAAATATACTTATCATACAAATTATTACGTTGATGAAGGGTAAGAAGTACAGCAAGTTGAAAGCAGCGATGAGGAAATATCGATCCGATATCATTATGTTTCGATCAAAGATCTGTCTCGATTAGTCTACACACAACTTTCAAGAGAGAAAATTAAAAAATGCATATGTGATCGGTGTCCCCACCACTATTACGATGCAGAAAAGTTGGTTATTCATCAACTAGATTGTTTTGAAATAAATAACTGCAAAGATGTGCTACCGTCATCAATGAGTAATACATTGAAAATTAAGAATTTTAATAATAAGGAAAAAGTGCCGTTTATTGTTTATTATGCCGATTTTGTATGTCTTCTGAAATCAGTTCAACAGCGCAGTAATTCTAGGACCGAGTTTATCCAGGAGCACGAACGCTTCAGCGTAGGACTTTACGTTATAAGCGCAGCTACGACGACGAACTATCGTTTTACCGTAGTTACCAAGATCTGAAACCTGCTGGATGGTTTGCGTGACAGCTCCTTCGGTAGGCTAAAGATATTGAGATTGCAACTTAAACTATCAGGATTCCCGTATGGTGCCAATCGTCTTCCAGAACCTGAGGTGGATACGATGCTTATTTCTTCATCAAAGATATTTCCATCTACTTTTATAGTCGCATAGAACTTCTGCCTCTGAACAAGGAACGACACATGTCATCACGGAACATATCAAAGACAGTGGTATCAAATTTCGATGCACCGACTCTGTCCGATTTATGAGTTCTTTGTGGAAAAAACTGGCTTCGCATCTTCAGGAGCTTGCACGGAAACGCGCATTTGGCTATGAATATCTTGACGCATGGTAAAAGCTTAATAAATCCAATTTAGTGCTAAAAAGAACTTTTTTAGCGTCATAAACAATTACAGTATTTCTGATGAAGATTATGAGCGTGCAAAAATAGTCTGCAAAGAATTTGATGTCAAAACGTTGAGTGAATACTTCAACCTAGGCCTAAGAATCCATATGTTCTACTCTTGATAGATGTCTGAAAATTTCCGAGATGACTGTTTGGAAGCTCACGGTCTCAATCCAGCACACTATTATACAACTCCAGGCCTAACATTAGATGCCATGCTGAAATTTACCATGGTTGAATTACAACTGCTAACCGATACAAATATGGTAATGTTCATTGAAATAGGTATCAGGGGTCGTGTGAATCAGTGTTGCAATCGGTATTGCCAAAGCAAACAAATACACAACAGACTACAATCCAGCCGAAGAGTCAAAATGTCTGATGTACTTCGACATCAACAATCATTACGGCTGGATAATGACACAATGGCTCCGTTACGCTGATTTTGAGTGAGTGACCAACCTCGATGGCTTTAATTGCAACATTGCCGATAACTCACCTGGAATATCCACTAGCTATTCACGACACTCACCGTAACATATCTCTATGTCCAGAACACAGGGAGCCCCCTAGCGTGAAAAAAGTTGAGTTATTGATAACGCCGTATCTCAAAACTGGGAATATCTTGCATTATCGAAATTTACAACAAGCTCTACGAAATACCCTTCAACTCACCAAGATTCACAGAGTCTTGAAATTCAATCAATCGCTTTGGTTGAAAAAAAGTTCTTCAAGTGCAAGAAAACATGAGAGCTGTCATGGGACAGCCGGTACGAACGAAGTTCCTTACGCTATATTACTGCTCATTGAATAAATTAAGAACGTTTAATTGAAGAAAAAGAGACGCTATACTGATGCCGCTTGTTTTCTTTCCGAGCGCTGTGTGAGAGAGAGAGAGAGAAAGTGGGAAAGCTATGAGAAAGAAAGAGAGGCAAAGTATAGACGTACGCTGTGAGAGAGCGCGCTGCGGCCCAAAGTATAGTTGTACGCTGTAGGAGAGAGAAAGAGGGGCGAAGTATAGTCGTGCGCTGTGAGTGAGAGAGACCGCTGCTGCCGTCTCCCACCCCAAGCGCTGAGACAGAGAGAGAGAGCGCGCGCACACGCTGGAATAGAGAGAGAGAGAGAGAGGGAGATCGCGCGCACTATAGCAAACGAGCACTATAGCCAAAAAGTGTCGGTTTTTTGGTGTCGTTTTTTTCCGCCTAGCCCCTACGGTGAACGAGCGATAAGGAACTTCGTTCCAAAATATATAGACTTGAATAGCGATATGCGAAAGCATGCCAAAAGCGAGTTTGAGAAATATCTGTTCAAGCTCATGAATAATGGTGTTTTTGGCAGATTTGTGGAAAATGTCCGAAAAAGATTGGATGTAAAACTCGTAACAACGTAGGAAGGGAGATACAGCGCGGAAGCTCTCATCAGAAAAACCAATTTCCACAGTCGTTCTGCTTTCAGCAAGAACCTTGTTCCTGCGAAATTGCAGAAGATGGAAGCTGTATTAAATAAACCAATATATGTTGGATCTTGAGTGTTAAACTTATCGAAAATATGCGTCTACGACTTTCAGTATGATTATATGCTACCGGTATTCCGAGATCGTTGTAAGTTATTATATGCAGGCACTGACAGCCACAACTATGAGATACGATGTCCGGATATTCATGAAATTATGAAATGTGACATCCGTAAATTCGATACTTCAGACTGCCATTCTCAGAATATATTTGGTTCGCCGCAAGTCAACAAGAAGGTTGTAGGTCTTGCGAAGGATGAATTTAACGGTAAATTGATGACAAAATTTGTAGGCTTGCGCAGCAAAACGTACAGTGTACGGGTCAAAAACGAGTATGGTATGAAAATATCTAAGGGCGTGAAGCGAACTGTTATCAAAAACACTATAGACTTTAACACCTACTTGGACTATTTGCAAAATATGATTATTCAGTATAGAAGTCAATGCATCTTTCGGTCTAGGTTGCATGTACAAACTGTTAAGCAAGTTAAACTAGCCCTTAACCCTTATGGCGATAAACGGTATTTGCTACCTGATATAACAGACATGTTACCTTGGGGTCATTATAAAATAGAAAAATCAGCGGCAGTGAACATAGATGTGTAGACAAGAGGATTCAGAGTTACAAAATTTACTCTAACGTTAGAACCTAATATTAAGTAAAAAAGTACAAAGTCTATACCGTAGAACAGTAAAAAACAGCACTGAGTTGAAGTAACGACAAACAAATCATATTTCCTGATACTACAGGCACGCTCTCACGGAGTTGCAAGACATAAATAAACTGTGCTTTAGCAAATAATACGTGAATGAGATTTATCATTATTGCGTTTGATTGTATACGGGTATGAAATCGAATTGCACGACGATGCTTATATATAGGGAGCAAACCAAAAGATCTTACTATGTTGTATGTAGGGTGAAAAATAAAAGATGTAAAGTAGAGAAATGTATTTTAAAAAAATTCGTAATTATTTAAGCTGTGATATCACATATCACATTGATCTATCCAACTTCTGTGTGCACTGTCAAAAGCTAACCGGTTAATACATCATTTCATCGTGCCGGCTGATGTTATCCAAAGCTTTCTCCGTAGTAGTCTGTAAAACTGAATATTTGACCATGGGTAACGATTTGGTTTGGCAAAAATTCAATTTCGCTTGTGAAAATTTCAGTTCGCGGCATTGTTCTCTTCTACTGGCTCAGCTATATTGCACAGTTTTTTATTCTGTTCATCGTAATTCCTCGCAACAGTTATTTTAAATGGAACACTCGGAGGACCACGAGTACTTGCAGCCGATTCAGCTGCTGTCCAAACATGTCGACGCTCATCTTGAAAATAATTAAAAAGCGATGAAAGTTAGCTGATAAATAATTCCCGTTTCCCATAATTCTTCGAAAATTGACATTATTTAATTTATGCGACTTGTATTCCCAACAGCTTAAGAAGCTACAAACAAGCGGCGACGTTTCGCCAACCGTTGGCCTCGTGTCAGAAAATATCTTCCGTTTTAACACCTTTCCGATTCATCCAAGCTTGAGGTAGCAGAACACTTGTACGCTTCAACGACTGTGACGATACACCTTTGCCTGTCGTAGAAATGTTGAGCAGTTCCGTAATTAAATACTTGAAATTTACATCACGAGCGTTTCGAATAGGCGCCGTCATACTATTGTATTTTTTATGAGCATTTGTCGCGAGAACGATATTTTTGTATTTCTGCTTGTCGTTGGAGGTAATATGAGCGCTGTTCGGCATCTTTTTAAACAAGTTCAACCGTCCTTTGGTTTTCAGACACTGCACACATCTGTGCGAATGTACTCATGCTCCAAGCGTATTGCTGAGTCGCCAACCATCAGTCCAGCGATCGAAAGGTTCCGCACTCCACACACGTTATCCAAATTATTCTATTGTTGTTAATCGTCAAAAATCTCAAGATATTCATTTTCTAATTTCGTCGATGGCTCTACAAAAGTTTTATCTTGTTGGTCTTCACTCGCAGTTTCATAAGAATCTGCTGCTTCAGATTCAATTTCGTTTTTCTGCTCATCTTTGATTTCATTTTTCATTTCTTCTTTCACTTCTTTGACAGCTTTCACACCTCGAGTAAGCTTTACAAATTCCTGCAGCGAAGTTAGGACAGGATTGAAAACATCCTTCATTTTCTCCTGCACTGACTCTTTTCCTATCTTTAGCAGTCTATGCTTGTGACGAATTGCATTACTTGCTCGAGAAATCTGACGCAAGACTTCTTTTTACTTGCGAATTTCCTGCATGTCGACAAGTTTAGTTCTGCAATGATACTAGATCTTATTTTTCGATGATAGTGTATTTTATTTCTTCAAGCTGTGAAGATTCTTGGCTGAGCTTTGAATGTTTGTATCCAAGCTATAGAGATTTTTTGGAGCTGTAAATGCTTGTGTCCCAGTTGTGAAGGTTTAGTGTCTGAGCTGTGATAGTGGTAAGACGTGAATATCTGGTGAGGATTAACCTTACAGAATCCAAAGTTTGCTGATCAACGCGGGCTTCTCGTCCACACGACGCAGCTTGTGTAACGATTTCGAAAACTGTTTGTTTGCCTAATGCATGAACAATAAGCTGGAGCATGGTCTTTTCATAGATCAACTTCCTAACTCAGTTAAACAACTGTATGAAATTTTTCTTGAACCACAGTACGGTCTTTTCTGTGATCCAACTCCAAGAGTCAGTTGAACAACTGTATGCAATAGCAAATTCGCTTGAGGTTGAAGCAGGTGCAGATTCAGAACCTTCAACGTTTTACTGTTCGCCGCGGGCCGCTCAGTGTCATATCGATACTTGTCCAAGAACTGTTTCCCTTTCTAAATTCCGAAAATTTGTAGTCGCGTTGTCATGGCAAACAAGTTGAAATCTGCAAAAGTGATTTTGCTAAGTTCGTGACGTTGTTGAAATTCCTGAGGAACAACTAGTATCACGTTGGAGGCAGGCGTTTAAGGTCAAATGTGTGACGTCATCGTCAACAAGTGCTGTACGTTGAAGAGAATCTTCAAATACAAGTTAGGTACACAACTTGTAGGCAGCGTGCCGGTACTATCTGGGAATATGATCTTCGTATCATCATTTACCTAGGACGTAACGGTGGAAGCAATGTTAGACAACCCGATTCAGGTGGACAGTAGCTAATATCACCATATATGTGATGAGTTTTTCATTACCATCCAGCTCACGTATGTAGTAAACCGTTGGAAGCAAGCATTTGAGGGAGAATATGTGACACCATTGTCAAGAAAATTGTTTCATACGCCTATTCTGAGTAAGGATCCTGCACAAGTCATTACGGGGTTGAGCGGACTCATACAAAGGATAAATACATAATAATGAAACCTAATATTTTAGGAATTTATCAACACTACAACCTCTCGAAAAATCTTTGTCTGCAGAAACTCCAACTGTTTGTCTGTGTCAGTTTCACGGTCATCGCTGACGGTTCCGGGAATTCGTGAATTCGGGAGGACGATGATGCCACCACTTTCCCTTACCTTATATTCCTCCAACGTCGAGTACGTGTGCGCATTCGATTTACGTGGATTTTAAATTTTCCCGCCGTCTCGCATACACAGTAGGTTGATTTGGGAACTCAGAAAAATTCTGGTGACCTTGGAGCCCTGCGGCCTCTCTACTTAAATGCAGATCAAAAAATTTATCTACGAATGATCGTTGTTGGACTAACTTTATTCAATCAATTAAGTCCCATCCGATTGTAGCCAATATTGTGGATAGTGCATGATTATTTTACCAACTGATTCCAGCCATTAATTATCAATCCATATGTAGTGCGATGCGAATTTTTTTTACACCTAACAGATGCGGAGAAGTTGAGCCAAGTGCTTATACAGTGCAAAAAATTTCGTGACCCTCGATGAAAGCTGCAAAATGAATGTAACAAAATATATCGCGACGTTTCATTGGGTGCCTGGCATGATTGACACGCTCTGTCATCTCTAGCATCGCTAATCCTTGGCTGCTGCTACACTCGGTAGCTTGATACCGCTAAGAGGAGACGAGTAGTTTTGGAGAATGAAAGAAGGGGCACTTGTTAACGCCACATGATATAACAAAGTGAAACAAAAAAATGGCATATTTGGAATTAGAAACCATAGAAGAAAAAAAAAAACAAGAGAGTCTTATTGTTAGTGAGATATAAATAGAAATGAATTTTGAACTTGATTCGAGCTTCAAGAATCTGAAAATAAACTGCCAACAAACAAAAAGGAAAATAAAGTACTCATCAACTAACTACTCCTACAGACTATTGAGCTTTCTAGCTTGCAATTTGACATCTACATCAAAACCTAAATCAGAAATGTACAGCTAATTAAAAGCGTTAATCACCACAAATCCCAAAACCTACGACTAAACCAATGCGCTATTAACACAGCTCAAAACTTACAACTGAATTGAGGTGCTGGTTAGCACTACAAGCAATTTCACAGTTAACGCATTGACTGCGATATAGTAAGGAACGTAAACGAAAGAGCAAAAGAAATCTTAGAAAAATATTTGACTTGAAATATCGAAACAAATCTTAAACCAAGCGTCTCGGACTCCGCTTAACGCAATCGACACGCATCTGAAACTTCGATACCTTCTGACAGTGCAAAAGTAGCTTAACCACTGAATTGCCAAGGCATCATAGCAGCATCAAGTGCGCCTGTGCCATCACTGCCGAACATGCGAAATGATGTCATAAAGTAATTCAATGTTCTTGTGTGTCTCAGGTAAATATTTACTTCTGAAAGCAGATGTTGTTAGTATTTCTGAGGTCAAGGGATTGGATTATGACCATAGAAAGTTATTTCTTCCGCGCATTCATGCAGTCTTGCGCCTTCAAAGTTGACCAATTTTTAATCTTTTTCTCAAACGGCGTCATAGAACGAACTATCAAGTTCTTTTTTCACAATGAATTTTTGTTTTGAAAAACATTGAACAATAATATTTTTGAATCGACATACGTGACTTCTAGAATTATCGAGTCAATGTGATTAATTGTACCTACAATATAACTGTAGCTTATATTAGAAAAATTACTGGGTAATTCTAAAAATTGCGTATTTGGAAACAAAAATGTTATTATTTGAAGTTTTTCAGAAGAAGAATTCATCCCGAAAAAAAAGTATGATTATTGATAGTTGATATTGATGATAGTTTGTTCTATGACGCCATTTGAGAAAATGATTAAAAATTGGTCAACCCCAAAGGCTCAAAATTGTATGTATACGCGGAAGACATAACTTTTTATGGTCATCATCAGATTATTTGAGCCTAGAATTACTGAAAACATATGCTTCCAAAAGTAAATATTCACCTGAGATACCAAAAATTTTGAATTACTTTACAGCGCCATCCCGCGATTTCTGGTCGCTATGGCACAGGCGAGCTTGACGCCGCTTGATGCCCTGGAAGTCAGGTGGTTAATATAACTTCGAACGCTCACTCGTAGCAATTCACTACTTGACTTGACAGGTTACACATGAAAGACAAACTTACGCGACTCAATCCAGTACAGAGGAAATTGGCTATACGGAATTAACAATATGAATGACTCGATTTCAAACCATGACTCTACTCTAAAATACTCAATGAAACAAACTTGACTCAATGCGTTATCATGAAATTCAAACTACGGTCACCAAACACTGAGATTGGGAACCGAATTTCGAGCACTTTTCGATGCAGGTAACTCAAAATGGCCAATTGTTATTTGGCCCGTCGGTAATTGATTGCTCTCGGAATTTATTCGCTCGAATAAACTAGCGCTTACCGCTACTATACGTAATTCCCTATACTCGTTTACTCGGATTACAAAATCTAAAATTGCTCCTTCTTGATCACACGCCAGGACTAGAGTGATGAGCTCCACTATGCGTAGCCGGAATTCCAAAACAGGCGCTATTGTTTGCGAGATTAACCGATTCTTATGGGTTCTCGGATTACGAAATTTTTTCATTCCAGCGTATCGCTCAAGTCGATGTCCGCTATCGCGGATCGCTAATTAGCTCATTAATTACCAGGTACTACTTGAATTTAAAACCAATGCTTGACGATAAGTAGTGAAACTAAATGGTAGTCATTCTGATAGCTAATTATTCTCTCATACTTCTGATTTTTATTATTATATCTTTAAATTAATAATTTTATGATTACCTTTCGTAAAAGCTTGAGGCGCTTCGTCAGTTTCATACCAGTAGCGATCGCCTTGTCGCAATCGAGTAAACTGATCAGTAATGAGACATGTGAACGTTGGCCCTAAAAGTCCACCAGTCTTTGGTAGTTCGGCTAATGCTCCACTGTACAAATCGATGTCATCCACAGACACGTATAACTTGGATATTTCTGCTAATGCATCGGCATCAAGGTCATCCTTCAAGTCCGAAAATTTGGCTGGACGACTGAGTCCACAGCGTTCCCTCCAAGCCGGATAGCCATCTAACCCGTGGTCTCTACCTCGTTGTATGTTTAGAGACACCAAATCCAAACCACACGGAATCGAATTATTGGCTACAGGATCTTCGAACATATATCTGGTCAGCTGTGAAGTAACATGCGTCGAAGTTTTTTGTATGAAATTAGCAGTGGCTGAACTAACTGAATCTTCAACACCACTTGATTTGTACAAACTGTAAGGGTTGAAGAGCATTTTGTGAAGCTCTGTATATGAAGAAGTTCCCTTTGCCGCGTCAGTTATTTTCATAAGCCCCGGAAGCAGCGTATGAGCAAATCTGAATGCTGCTGCTGCAAATTCATTTGCTATTGCAGGATCAACTTTGGAATCATAACCCTTCCAATAACCATTATTGCGAAGTTTCAATCCCTTCTCATCAATTGCAGTTTTACCTAGTACGATGGGTAGAAATTCATTGTATGCAATGTGTTGTAGCTGAGCCCCAACAATGCGCCTTGCTTCTTGATAGAGTCTTTCATCGTTCCATTGAGGATTTATTCTGGCTAAAGTATCTGCAATTCTATTATGTTGACGTGCCCATAGCAGATGCATTGTAGTTAGGTGAAGATTCTCGTTCGCTCTGGCATCGCCTGATGCGAAGCAGTATCGCCCACGCAGATTTTCGAGAATCCTGTTACATCCATCGTTCGGGTTTTCACTTGGAGGTAGGAGCGTTCTGTTATCCGGTGTTACCTGCATTTTTAAGCGACCGCCCACTCCTTCCCGAAGATATTGAGCGCTGGGTTCAGTTGCACCATATACCACAGAAGCATCAATGAATGCGCTCACCTGCAAAAAATCAAATTTATGAAGTCGGAAGTAGAGTACAAGACTGGTTGAGCACTTTCTCACATACTATAAATTAAAAAACTCAGTCTTATACTAATTTTATGTCGTGAATCCAGAAACTATATGTCGGAGCGCAACTGAGCTATTTTTATTTTTTAGCTTCAGCTAACCAATCTCCAGCAAACAAACTCAAGGTTGAACTATCAAGACCCGTGAGTGCTTGAGGCAATGTTGAAGTATAAGATTAGCTAAGACACTCACTTTGTTACTCGATTTTATACGGGGACTTAATTCGAAAACTAAGTAGATCAAGATGGTACATGATTCAGAGTTTTCATCCAATAGTATTTATAGAGAAATATATCTGATAAACTGACAACGAAAGGTATTGAGATGTCCCCCCCCCCCCCCCCCCCCTACCCGATTTCGTTCATTTTACGATATTATTCTTCATCGAAATCTAAGCAACATTTTTTCGTTGGTGGCGGAAGAACGGTTTGAATGGATGAAATCAACCCCCAAAGTTGAGCAGCCCCAGTGGTAGTTTCACAGTTTTGCATGCTTCCAGATGAGATATCTGAATAAAACAAATTGGAGGATAATTCTCATGGCGACTAATGAGAAATGCTTCGGGTTCCGAATATGACAAGGTTAAATGGTAATAAATTACAGAGGTTAAAAGTTATACATTATTCATAATTAACAAACTTTACCTCGTATTTGGATGCACTTAATTGTATTTGGAAGAGCATAAAAAAGTGCAAGACATGTGTTTTTGCGTTTTTCGAAATAATGTCACATAGGGGGTGAACTACCCCTGTACACGTGTAACCAGGTTCCCGTTAAATTGGTATATTTTGTTTGGGTTCGTCTTATTTAATGTTACCAAGCTCTTTCTGAGCAACAATTGAGGAGCTTATTCGCTTAGATAACATTTGGTTGAATGAAGGGGGTATATACAATCATTTCGTGAAATTTGAAGGCATTATTTGAATAGCGATTTTAGGAATAGCAAATGATATATTAGCGAAGCTTTTATTTGTGAAATTTTCTTAGGTATTTAGGTGTGTTGTAAAAAAAAATCTCAAAAATGTTCCAAATTAGCGGACTCATTCACCCGTAAGTGTGCCGCAGCGTTCCCCGCACGCGCTGGTGGTGTACATCGCTACAATTGATCGAAGCTTCTGAGCCAAAAAAAGAAGGTTTTATTCATAGTAATAGATGTATCTTTCGTGTGAACCAACAATACAATTGAAAAAAAAATGAATAGTAGAAGTTGGAGACCATTAAACCATTGACCTCAATTGTTATCGAACATATGATTTAATAAACAAAAATTGAGTAGTACATTTTTTCTGATCGATAGTTCATATCAAAGGGAATGGTATGAAAAAGTGGCTGCATAAATTTGAAAGCGTTCTGAACCTCAGTTCGTGAGTTATAACGTACACAAGGTCAAAAATGTAATTTATATACCACTGGCATGTTTTCCTTGCTTTTAGATGCCTCCGAACCGGGAGTAAAGTAGTACTTTTAAGTCCTAGAGAGTAAAAACGACGTTTACTCCCTCCTCGGATTCTCAGGGCTTAAAAGTGGAAGTTGGTTTTTTTTAGTCCTTGGGACGCGTGGTTGAGTTTGGGTTGAATGGTATACGACCCCATGGGATATGTCGGCTCGGGAGCTCGGAAAACATGGCAGGGGGTATATAAAGTATCGTGTGCACCTCGGGAGTAAGCCATTTTACTCCCTAGGTGCACAATCTACTATTGTGAGAAAACGGCTTCAAAGTTTGCAATTGAAATTGGCATGCCCTGTTTGTGATATATTTGACTTTATTTACTTCAGTACAAGTCTTCGCTATATGAAGCGCCTTCTTCGGCATTGGCAGTATCTTCAGCATCATTTTCCTAATTTCTTCTAGCAACTCTAGTCTCTTTTGTTGCATTTTCAAACCGGATGCGTGGGAAGACAATTGTGTGTCGTGCAGTATTTCGCAAGCTGCTGCCACATTTGGTCCGATAACTATATTAAGCTGTTGCAGGATTTGGAGAAAAGTGTTTGCCCCATCGTTGAATGTACTAGCGGAAATGTATGTGGCATTTTCAACAAACACGTTTCCGCTAAATGATATTTTTGGAGCGATTTTCCAAATTTTGAAGTACAAATTCTCATTATTATTTTGGGTAAAGCTTCCTAAACTTTTTTCCACTAATTCTTCGCTGCTGAAGGTTTCATATACCGGTCTTATCGCTTTTGCTACAGATGCATTGAGTGCAGTCTTGTGAGTATATAAATCCAAAAAACCTGCGACTTCTGCTTGTCGTAACGTACAGTAACTTTCTGCACCAGTGGAGCAATTATCATACTGAAGATCGTTGTCAGTTGAGCATTTTATGATATATTGTCCATATACTTTTTTTTACGCCGGCGATGGATTAGCAATTATTTCTTATAGCCAGTCCGTAGTACACTGTCGATTCGTTGATTAATTTTGCTGTCAATTTTCCTTTCCCTCTGAGACCTTTATTTTGTTTTTTAGAGTTCCGGAGCCTAGTAGCTACGCGTTTTTGAACATGTCCAATACTTTCTTTGTTTTTCATAATTATGTCTCCACACGGAGACATGATTAGATGTGCTTCTGTTACAGATTTGAATATTTTTGTATCGCCATCTTCAACGTAATATAAATACTTTATGCCGTGTAACTTGTTCATATTTTACAAACATCCCAACAATTCCATTAATTTCCATTTTCCCTGAACTTCCTTTATAATTTTCTCTGCATTTAGACGCATGACCTCATACCACTCATTGTATTCTTCGGATTCCTCTTTGGTTTCTGAAACCTGGCACATCTTACAAAATTACGACTTTACGATAACATCCACAACTTTACCAGATCAAATTCCTATGAGATTTGCTACACCTTCGAGCGACGAAAACCCTCTTTTTCTACAAATACCGTCTCCAGAGACAATTATGCCAGCAGGTTCATCGACGTTATCGTTTATTCCCGTGAGTCGCTTTTCTTCTTTAGCTGCTGCTTGCATAGATGAATGTGCAACCACTTCTGCTGCATTTCGTACGTTTCGCGTAATCTTGTCGTTGATTGATTGACAAAAGCATTCCGGAAGATCTATACCCGCAAAAATTTTCATTGCTGTCAATCAAATTCCTAATAATCGTATGCTTAGAGCGAATCTCATATTTATTTCGTACCTGTGGTTTTAGTAGTAAAGGGACTCGAACTTGTGGACTTTTGCTCACATTTGTCACACTTTAGAACTAAAGCCTAATTCTCTCACATGTGATTCCAAGAATCGAATATCACTATCGCATGTTTAGCACTTGACTTACGAACTAATCGCAGCAAAAATCGAAATGAAATTCAGAATCACATAGCCGTGACTGCGATCAATGTTTACGTCAACCGATTTCGTCGACTTTATTTTCTTCGGAGATGCACTGCTGTTCACCTTCGCACTCTATAGTTTCGTGTGCTGCTTTCCATGAAACACATGTCTTCTACGTATGCACGGCGGTCCTGCGCTCAAGCTTCCACCCTTTCTGTCAAAAACGCTCGCCACTCTTGCTCATTTTCTTGTGTTGCAAGGTTTCTCAACTAGAAAAATTGTCTTAGCTTCGCGAAGGCTCAACGTAGACTGAGCATAATCTAATCATCGTATAACCGGTTGACCTGTACCCTTGAATGTAGGGGAGAATTTGAAAAACACTAGCGGTTGTCCCGGCTTCGCGGTACGGGCGTCGTATGACCTGACCCGAGCGGCCAGGTGCACTGATTCACTAATATTCGTGTAACTTCCACAATTCTTCGAATTTTTTATCGGTCATAGGCTTTAAATATTCTTAGAAGATGAGGCTATTGGAATATGCAAAATCAGTGTTCTGAAAATTTATTATTGTACATATCCCCTTAATGACAAGAATCAGCCTCCCAAATTTCTAACCGCTTTTAGCAGAGTTGATTTCGGGATCACGGAATCTTCACCGGAATAGATTCTGACATTAAATTGTTGGAATTCAACATGGCTAATGCTGTAGATATGGAGGACTTCATTTTTAATTTTTTCTAAAAGATTGCGACAGATCGTCAAGTTGACCCTTTTGTTGCACGGTTGTACATACGTTGTACCCCCTAGTACATATCCATTTTTTGTAAATATAGACAACTTTTCAATATATTTTTTTTGCGGTTTTTTACTATTTCTGATAGTATACTTATAAGTTTTCAATACCCAAGACTAACTATTGAGATATGACGTGAATTGCATTTATGCCTCTTCCTCGAGGTGACTGGTAGTACTCCTACTCCATGCCAGATTTCGCCACATCTTGAAGCTGAAAATCTCAGCCAGAACCTTCCATTCCGCCGTTCTTTAATCTGCATTCCTTTTCTTTGTGTCAGAGAAAAGCCACACGCTGTTTTATTCTGCACAACAAAATGAATCCAAGAAGAGATAATCATTCATTACATGAAGACGAAAGGACGGGAAACAAGTTGGAAAGGAGATTGAGAAAATTGGAACTAAAACTGAAACAAAGAAATCGAAGAAAAAGCATCGTAAGCATCGGTGACGTAAATAAAAGTTAGGTTAGGATCCCTCGATACACGTGAGGAACTGAAGTCACTCAATTAAATCTCGCCCGTAGTTATTATTCTACAAGATTTCACTTGTTCGGATGGTACTTAAAATTTTTAACATTCAGGAGTTATTACTCTGGCAAGGATAGAGAGTTATTACTCACTATCCACTCACAAAAAAAAGGAACAAACATATTATACGACCCTTGAACATATCAACGGCAGTATGGAAGAACGTGACAACGCAAATTGTGTCAGAAGAATGTGACATCTCAAATTATGAAAGAAGAACGTGACATCTCGACCGAGGTCAAATTTTTCGTTAATGTGGCACTGGAATTTTGGGTGCATGAATTATACGAAGCATTTTTTGCCAATAGATTCAATAATTATTCTAATCATTTTCACAGTTTATAAGAAGTTGATTGATAAACGTTTCAACACTATCGTTTAAGAGTCGTAGATGTCAGATATACAAAATACAAATTATCGACTAGTGATATACTTTATTGCAACCATTACTCTAAACGTTGATGATCAGAGTTGATAAAATGATAATCATGGTCGAAAGTAAACCGTAGAAGTCTGTGAGTCGATACAACTGCAACATACACGGTTATTCAACGCTTTTTCGTCAACGAGATATACGAATGTTGCAATTTATATTCATACGTCATCAAGTTATCCATTTTCAAACGTATAATGCATCTATGGAGTTCTAAAAATATAGTCTCAACGTTCATCGCTGCTGGATAATACCTACCAGCTTATGCAACGTAGATTTCTAAACGTTTATAATTTCTACGCATACTCGAATTAAATCATCCTTACGTATATTTGACGTATCATATACTATCATGTGTCCATTGGGATCTAGCCACACTATCTCTCGCACTAAACGGTGGCTCTAGTGAATTATAGCCGCGTAATAACGGCAACTTCTTGCAGCTCATTTAACTATTTGCAAAATTTTATCCGATAATGGCAGAGCATGTATCACGTATTGGAACCGAAGAGACGCGGTGTCATTACTTGAGCAACAGAATTCAAAATGAAATTATTTCGTTAATGTCGAAAAAAATACGTGATTCTTTACTGGATATGATAAAAAAGGCAAAATGGTACTCTATCATATTGGATTGCACGCGCGATAAGTCGTATTCAACAGATATCCATGATTATCAGATTTGTAGCATATGATCAAAAGGCTAAGAATTGTATGGCAGAGCAAAGCTCATAGCAGCACCGTACAAATTATTAACGTCAAAGTACATGAGATAAGATTCTTCGACCTCAGGATCGAATTCCTCTCCCATATATCTATTGTTGGCCTTGGCGTATCTGTTCGAACACTGTGACACACCACCTCGAATACCTTCTTCGATAAACATAACCATATCTATGTCGTTGAGAAGCTCGAGCTCGATGTCGGTACACTTTCACATCGCATCAAACGACAGACCGGGCGCGGTGTAGTAATGTAACGGGTCCAGTTTGTACGTCGTCCAACAATTCTGTCAAAAATTTTGAAAAACGTCAGCCAGTAAAAGCACGTCCGTCTGTAAATTCAAGTCGGAATACTCTCTCAAAGTTTGAACGTTAAAAGTTTGCCAAACTTTACATGCATGTGCATAGTCGTCGTCTGATATATCCCGATCATTTGATTTTTAGTAAAATTGTTGTTTGGATGGTAGCCGTCTGTCCTCCAAAGCTGAAACCGTGTACGTAAAAGGAGAAGAAAAACGAGATTGGTTGCTCAAAATCGTCCCGAAAGTTCAAATCATCGATATGCCCGACTTTGACTGTCCGTCGCTTCAAACCTTGCAAAAAACTTCAGCTGTGTCTCTAAGATGCGACGTTCATACAATACCCAACGCAATCTGTGCAACACAAAACGTTTTGATAGTTCAAAATTGGCTACAAAATCATCATACTGTTCGGATGGCGAGGGTGTACGATTTATGTTACTGCGCAGATGCGTCTACAAGAACGGTCCCGCATTCCTGGCGAATATATCATCCTGGTTATGATACTGTTGAAGAGAATTATTGTGCTGTCGTTGTGAAGTAATTGTCAACTGTACCCTAAAAATTTTACTGAATGAAACTGTTTTTTAAAGAATATTCATGAAATAATTTTACACCTTCACCTCCACCTTAGCTCTTAAGTGAGAATTTTTTTCAATTATGTAAGATTCAACCTTGCTCTCCATCCTTGACCGAGCTGTACTCAAACCGAGTTATGTTTTGCATTCCTAGAGCGATAGTAACCCAACACCGCAGATCCTTGGCTCAGAATGTATACTACCGCAGCTATCGGTCGACCTTGCACTTTGGTCTTGACTGAACCCGTCCAAAATTCATCGTAGCGTTAACATTACAGTTACAAGACGCAAACGCAGCTCGAAATCCTCCATCGTTGCTTAGTGGTGTTCGGAGTAGCATTTTCTTAGATTTCAAGACTTAATTCTTGATACAATTACAAGGTACAAAACGTACGTAGGATTAAAGGTATACAAGATGGTTAGGCGATAAATGAAAAAATATTCATAATTTAAATCTTTTTTTTCGTTTATTGAACGTAAGACTCACACAGGATACTGAATATTTGAATGTGATACTCAGATTATACGTATACGAATTCAAGTTGACCGTACGGTCCGCCAAGATAGCGTAGATGCAACCGTATCTCCTTACTGGCTGTCGTCACCTTCTGGAACAAATCTTCATCTTCTTGGAGGGCCTCGGTCAGTCGGTTCGGTAGAAGAATCGTGAAAAAGTCATTCAAGTCCAGAACGATTTTATCACCAAATTTCGTTTTAACCCGACGAACGCCACTGACTCGGTATTCGAAGTATACTTCGAGGTCCGAAAGCTTTTTCAAGGGCAGAAGTGTCTCCAGGCGAGCGACTTCGTTCAATTTTGAAAAGTCCATGATCGTTACTGTCGAGTTGTATGAGCTTAAAATCTCTTGTGAGTTGATTGAGGTCAGATCTGATTTTCACCAGATGTTTTACTTCTCCAATATTCTTGATGAGCAGTTCTAGTCGTTTCTCCATTTCACGTTGTTGTTCCAAAGCACTTCTCATTTGCAAGAAGAACAGCTTCAGACTGGCGATGAAGTTTTCACTTTTGACTTATATAACGTTCCCCCACCACATAATTTGAAATTTGGTGGGGAGTAAGGAATGTCACGTGGTTGATATCAAATGGGTATGTTTGTGTATGCGCGCGCACCTTTTAGCATTCTTAGTGCAATAGTAACCCAACACCGCTGATCCACGGCTCCGAATATACCGCGACTATCGGTCGACCTTGCACTCTGGTCTTGACTGAACCCGTTCAAAATTCGTCGTAGAGTTCACATGACAGTTACAAGCCAAAAAAATGTCACGTGGTTGATATCAAACCGACATCCGAGTAAGTGAATAACAATTCTCAGAACCATTAATTTTGGAATGTCGCGTGGTTGATAACGTGGGAAAGGAATCTGAGGTGGTTGATGTTACACATCAGCGATATCCGAGTGGATAAGAAACAATTCTCGGAACTATTAATTTTGGAATGTCACGTGGTTGATAACGTGGGAAAAGAATGTGGGGGTGGTTGATGTTACACATCAGCAGTCCTACCGTGGGAAAGGAATTTGAATTGGTTGATGTTACACATCAGCAGTCCTATCGTGGGAAAAGAATGCGGGACGGGTAACCGACATCCAAGTCGGTAAAAAAGTTCACGCCCTCCGCTGCGCCCTCTACCATTGGCAGGCGAGCACCACATAGAGACTCTGACCTTCGGTCGGTAAAACAGCATGATTTTGACCCTCGACCGATAAGAATTGTCGGTAAGGCAGTGCGATTTTTCACCGTCGACCGATACAACTGTCAGTAAGGTTGCACGTTTTTGACCTCAAGTCGGTACGGCAGAGCACGTTTTACCTGACGAGAGTGGGGGTAACCTTCAAGGGTTTGCGTCTGGGGTGCGCGGAGCGGCTCGGTCGGTAAGGAAGGTGTTTGCACTCAGACCCCCTATTGCTATACTACTTTTATAGACGAATATCTTTGCTGCAAATAATTTTTTGAGCTTGGTCTACCGCTCGAAGTGTAGCTAGATTTATGAACTCAAATTTGGTTTCTTAAACACGTGTCAGTTGACATCGGTCAAAAATTTATGTTCACACATTTTTCTTTCTCATTCATCCAGATGCGTAGTTCAAGATAAGAGGAGTGGTAATGATTTTCTGCAACATTTTTCAACAACCATATTGATAAATTTTCGATGTTTAGAAATACAAATATACACAAAAAAAATTCATCAATTTCCTCCCAAAAATCGTCGATATTTCGCATCCACGATCTGAATTTTAAAGCCTTGTGGGGTCGTGGAAAATAAACTACTATTTCTTTAACCGTAATTATAATTGAAAAATTGGGATTTTTTCATTTTGATTATGGTTGAAAAAACCAAAGAAGTAAACTGCAGAGGGAAAGCACGGTTCCAAATATTCAAATTTTAGATACAAGGTGTAGGTAACTTTTCTTCGAAAATTCATTTCGTTTAGATGGAAATTTCGACTCTTTGATTTGAAGCATTCTTTAAAACGCTTTGCTAAAAAAGTTGAAAATATGACAGATGCTCTCCTCATCTAACCACAAGATCAACAAATTAATAATAAATCGTCAGGAAATCCTCAATATATGAAGCAAACTCGAGTATATTTTAGCATATAGTATATTTTCTGTGAGCAATAAGGCCATACTTCCTCATTCTGGCTTGTTTACCGATGTAACCTATAAAGTATGCCAAAAATATCTCGATTCCAAAACTGACATTGTCTATGCAGCCAGGTCTGGGCCAAATTTCTCACGAATTCTGGAATCTATCTTATCAGTGTGAAGTTTTTGAATCTCGTTCAACCTAATTTTCTTAGCTAGCACCCGAAATGTATATAAAAAATTTAATCATCGCTTCATTGGGATTGTCTTCAGAGTTCTACACAGGCATAAATGAAGCTCGCATTGACCAACTGGGTTGCAGCATTAAGCGTCCAATACATTTGTTATAGTGAAAAAGGTTATACCATAAAACTGCTGCGCTTAGCTCATGATTGGACGCTCATCAGAAAAGGTTACTTGTGGTTTCAGCACCTACAGAAATAATATTTTACTACATTACCTTGTCTGCATCACCCATATACCCGAACAATCTCTTGAAACTATACATACAATACGAATGCGCGAGTTTTATCGGCTACTCGGGCAGGCTGGCCACTCCGAGTTCCAGCTGTCAAACTCTGTTTCTGGCGGCGATGTAGTTCATACGAATTATTGAGGTTAGAATCTCAAACAGTCGAGGCAGTGACTCGGAAAGTTGATGCTAATGAAAATTGGCTAATGAAAGATGCTCTTTGAAAATTGGCTTTATTCGACTGAAATGAGAAATCTGTTTGAATGTTGGGTGCTTGGAAGAAACGCAGCAGGTAGGTGGGAACACTTTATTTGATCACTTTTATTATTTCATACATTAGAAATAACAATGAAATTATTTTCTATCAACAAGTGATACGGCCAAAATAATTACATCTCTAATATCTACTCTTATCTGCCTATTCAATTTATCACACGTACAAAGATCATCGCCACTTTCAAGCAACTAAGCAACTTTCTCACTCTCTTGTCATTTCAGGCGGTAATATTGACTTTTATCACTTTCAAAAATGAGACATCAAACCGAGCGTTCAAGAAATTTAAATATCTCACTATCTGTAATGTTTTAGAGTAATGTCAGAACATTATTACGAGGACGTTTACTTATCGTATTCAAGATTGTGTACCTTGTTCCATCAAAATAAATGAATATCTGATTTCCAACGAAGTTCATGAAGATTTTTTTCCAAATAATGTAATCCGATACCATATCTTTTTCATAGTTCTCCGAACATCACCTTGTAACAAGGATATTTGGAAAGAGTCCCTTTGTTGCAGGGACCATTATGAAATTCTTGGTTTTCAATTCGTGCTACTGAATAACTTCTGCGTTTCAGGTTTCATTTCCAATCTGAAAATCAGATTTTGTTGCTCTAGGCAATGCTAAAATGAAATGCAGAAATGATTGCGGTAAATGGAGATTCACAAGCTTTCGGTCCTCGCGTAGGACCCTATAGAGTGTAAAATTACATTTGGTTTTGAGTTATCGTGCAACTAGCTAGCCAGATGACACCGTCAACTAAGATTAAATTTAAAGACATTTTCAACCGAAGTTATTTAACAATTCTAGATTTCGATTGATTCAGTTTGCCTAGCAAAATTCAACCCCACAATCTAATTGAGAACTTGAAAAACTATTTATCTGAATTTAATGCCAAAGAAAGTAAAAGTAAGCTTCAAAACAAGATACCTAATTAAATGGTATAAAGTTTGAAAAACAATGCTGATCAATAATAATGCTTGAATTACAATGGTGTACAGCATGATTCCTCGGTAGAATGAATTGGCAGCAACGGTTAAGTAACAAACTTATCGCTATTGGCTCAATCAAAGTAAACTGATGGGATATTCAGCCATTATCATCTGTAGTATATCCCGCTCTTCAATTTTGCCGCAACCGATGTTGAGAAGGTGGCGATGGCCTGATGAAATTTACTCTGGCACCTGATGTACTGACGGAACAACCAGGTTCGATGGTTATAATGATTGCACCACTCGAGAAACCAGGATCCTCGCCACCGAAACGTTTTGACCAGCAGGTAAGGCATAATTTTCCTCGTGTTAATCAAGGTTTAAACTTCGAGCCTGCTGAAAAAAACGAGTTCTATCATTGAATCCATGTTGAAATATTGTAATAGTCAAAGATCACGTAATTAGAAACTTACCTACATGCTTCCATGCCTGACAAATTTAGTCCCGCTTTGACAATGAATTATTTCGTACCTGAAAATATTAGAAGCTATTATTATCAGACAGGATCTTTTGGTATTTTTGGATACTACTAATTTCCAATAAAATGCACAAAACATAAATCGTTAATGAGACGCATTTTTAATTTAATGTAAATAAAGATTCTGTTCACAATAATCGTTGTTTTTACTGACCTACCTCTGTTTGTTCAGACTCCCACTTGTAAATGACATTTCGTGTTAAATATTGATGTAGAAAGTAAATAAAGACTCATAGTTTAATAAAACAATAGATATATATATTCAGAGGAGTACAAGTAGATTGTGCTCGATGGTCGAGCTCGAATTGGCGTATCGAAAGGATCTCGCGGTCACCGAAGATAAGCGCGACAATTGAGGGACACCTAGTGTCACCTGTCGATCGATGCGATTAGATCGAAGGTTGCTCTGCCGCTCAGGCAGATACATGACATCCCTCCCGTCGTAGTTGGGTTGTCGATATCCGTTGTTAGCCATCATTGGCTTCTTAGTCATCTTCTTCGCCCTTCTTCTAAGCCCGGATCGTCGCTCCTGCGGAATATCGCGCTCAGGGCAATTTTCAAGTTGTTGTCTCGATATGTAGTTAAGGAAGACCGTCGACGATGCTCGCGTAATAGACTTTCGCGGTACCGGTTTTTACTGCCTTCCACACATTTTCTTTTAGGACGTTTGCGCCTACCAGACGCTTCATCCTGTGTTTCTTTATCAGCGGTTTGCTCCAGTTCATCAACGGGGTTATCATCCCCTTCCTCCTGGGTAGGTTTATAAGTCGCCAAATCAAGCAACTTATTCCGACTGCAGCCTGGTGTGTCGTTTGCTTCGATCTCTTTCTGGAGAGGCTGCGGGAGTGCTACCAGCTGATCGATGTCTCTTTTGTGGATAATGCCCACATTTTCTTCTTTTACTTCATAATTTCTTTTTCCGAGTTCCTTTATAATAGTAGCTATTACCCATTTTGGACCTGCCGCACGGTAATTTCTCATGCGGACTCTCATTCCAAGTTCCAGACTCCGAATGTTCCTAGATTTTCTAGGTAATTCATTTTCTTCTTCTTGATTTCCAGGTTTTATTTTGTTAAGGAGTGTTTGCAGATTTCGGCCAAACATTAGTTCAGCGGGTGTTTTGCCAGTCGTCGTTACCGGCGTGGAGTGTTGTTTCAACAAAAATCTCGATAGCCTGGTCTCCCAGTCACCATCTTTCAGCTTTCTAAGTGAATTTTTTGCCGATTGAACTGTCCTTTCTGCTTGGCCGTTCGCCTGTGGATTATACAGAGCTATGAATAAGCTTTTTATTCCGTTTCTCTTATAAAACTCTTGGATTTCTAACGACGAGAATGCCGTATCGTTATTTGATACGATAGTGTCTGGAACCCCAAATGTCGCGAAGACTTGTCGTAGTTCCTTGATGACTAGTCGTGAGTGTCTCGAGGGAACTCTTCTCACCTCTACCCATTTTGTGTAGGCGTCGACCATCACCAAAAACAACTGACCTTCGAATGGTCCCGCGAAGTCCAAGTGTATGCGGTTCCATGGAATCTGACGAGCCATCCAATTTTCTGTCGGAGTTTTCTTCGGCGCGTGTTGTATCTCCATACATTATTTACAGTTTTTTACCAGCGACTCGATTTTTTGATCGATTCTTGGCCACCAGGCGAATGTTCTTGCGGCGACTTTTGTCTCCACAATCCCCGGATGGTTGCCGTGTAATAAGTTTAGGACGCTGCGCTGCAACTTCTTCGGTATGATTACACGATTTCCCCATACCAAACAGCCTTTTTCGGGAGATATTTCTTGTCTTTTACTCCAAAAACAAACGTATTGTTTTTGAGGTTTACGTGGCCATCCTTTTATGACCCAATTTTTTATTTTCTTCAAGACGGTGTCCTGACTCGTCTCTACCGCGATTTCTTCGGGATTTACAGGATTGCGATTCGAGTTTTCTATCATGAGAGCGTTCGCAAACTCGATGTCTTCCTCTTCTTCGGCCATTTCCGGTAGCGGTAATCGCGAAAGCATGTCCGCATTTTCGTTCTTTTTACCGGGTCGATGAATTAGCTCGTAATTATACGCACTTAGCGTTTTTGAGTATCTGAAGATTTTCGGAGATACAATTTCTGGCGTTGGTTTTGTCGGGTTAAATATTCCCAACAGCGGCTTATGATCAGTTGTGAGGGTGAATTTCCGCCCTGCGAGGTATTCGTGAAATCGCGTAACCGCAAAAACTAGTGCCAATGCCTTCCGATCAATTTGAGAGTATCTACGCTGAGTTTTTGTAAGCGTTTTTGAGGCGAAAGTAACCGAGTGTTCCTGTCCCTCGTCATCCGTGTGCGCAAGAACTGCCCCAAAGCCAAATGGTGACGCGTCGACTGAAACCACGTTTGGTTTTTTATCGTCGAAGTGCCACAATATAGGTGCATTGATGAGTAGGTCTTTAAGCTTATCAAAAGCTTCTTGGTGACTCTTCGTCCAGTGCCATTCGGTATCCGCGTCAAGTAATCTGTGTAGAGGCTCCGCTATTGTTGCTCTGCCTTCCAAAAATCTCTCGTAGAAGAGTAGTCCCCCCAAAAATGCCTGAAGATCCTTGACGCAATTTGGTGCTGGCATCTTCTTAATCGCTTCGACTTTGGTAGCCAGTGGCTTTATTCCTTCATCCGAAATACGATATCCCAGAAATTCCATTGTTGGTACTCCGAAAACGCATTTATCCGTATTTAATCGCAAATTTGCATCCGATAGTCTTTTAAGTACTCTGCGGAGCCGATCATCGTGTTCGGCGCGCGTTTGGCTTTGAATCTTTATATTATCAAGATAAACCAGAACACCCGGTATACCCTACAATCGAGAATCCATAAATTTTTGGAAGATTCGTGGCGCTATGTTCAAGCCATCCAAAAGAACATTTACCTCGAAGAGGCCCATTGGAGTGCTTATAGTTAGGATTTTTGCAGTTTCCTTATCGACTCGCAGCTGTTTATACGCGTTAACGAGATCGATTTGTGAGAAAATTTTTCCTCCATTTAAAGTAGCTAGTGCTTCAGCGACTGTCGGTAAGGGGTACTCGGAATCCCTAATGAACGGGTTAACCGTAATTTTATAATCACCTACCACTCGGGTTTTCCCATTCGGTTTTTTGACGAAGAGAGCCGGCGTCGCCCAGTCGGATTGTTCGACTGGATTTAACATTTTATTATTTACCATGTCCGAAAGCGCCTCGTGAACGTGATCTGAAAATCCATGAGGGACTCTGCGTGCTTTAAAAAACTTCGGACGAGCATTTAGTTTGAGCTGAATGTTTATGAGGTTGCCACGCTGCCCTGGGAAGCTATCTTCCGTTAAACTCGGAAAATCCCGTAGTATTTCTTTATAGTTTGTTTCGTTTTGAGAAAGCGAGTTAATTCCCGTGACACGAATACCAAAATTATCAAACCAATTTGCTCCGAAAAGGTTTGGTCCGCCCTTTTCTTCAGTTACTACGATAGGTAGCTCGACGCGAATTCCTTTATATTCCACGTGAACAATCGTAGTACCTTTCACGGCTATCGGACGTTTCCCCCAAGCTCGCAAATTGCTCTTTTTTTTAAGCCATTTTGGCTCTGAATCCGGCCAGATTTGTCGAAAAGCTGTTTCGTTGATCAACGATTCTTCCGCGCCGTTATCAATATCCATAGAAATTTTTTTTGAATTTATTTTAACCTCCACCGCGTATTTCTTCCCAATAGAAACCGAGTGTGTTTTCGAGGTAATATCATAAATGTAAACATCGTCTGAGTCCGAGTCGACGTTTATTTTATTTGTTTGCTTGTCCTGTTTTTTTGAAGACGCGCTTTGCTTGGTTTTTTTAATTTTACACGCGGCTTCAATATGACCCGTTTTATTACAGTGGTTGCACGTAGCTTCCTTGAAAAAACAATTGTCTGCCGCGTGATTGGATTTTCCACAGCGATAACATGCCTTTTTCTCGCGTTGGGAATTCCCTTTCGCTTGAGATTTCGATTTCGAAGTCTTATTATTATTATTATTCGATGTTTGTATCTTATTCGTATTTCCCTGTTTGAGAAGTCTTTGTTGCTCCTCGGTGTTCTCAACGCTACACGCTATTTCGAGAGCCTTTTCGAGAGATAATCCGTCTTTGTTTGTATTAGTGACCGACTCTTCGTGACGTCGACACAAATACCGCTGTAACTCTTCGTCGCGAATTCCCGCTACAAACCGATCCCGGAGCATTATATCGAGAGGCAACTCGCCGCCCCTCCCCCGAATTTACAGCCCTGGGCGAGTTTTCGCAATTCTCGAACAAAGTCTTTTAAATCTTCACCCGAATGCTGATCGCGTTTTTGAAATTTTACACGAGCAAGCAATTCATTAATTGTTTTCCCGAAATGACCGTTACATTTTTTTACTATTTCGACATAGGTTACATCCTTTGGAGAAGCAGGTGAGGCGAGAGATTTTATAATAGCGTAGGTTTTCGCTCCGACGGCGGTTAGCAACGTGCAACGCTTTTCGGCATCCGTAGTTATTTTATTGGCCTCGACGAAGAATTCGAACCGTTCGATATAGTCCTCCCATTTCTCCGAAGCCGCGTTGAACTCCGATAATTTGCCGATTAACGACATTTTCGCTTGTTGATTAGGTAATAGATCACCGCTTACCCGAGCTTCTTCTTTAATAACCACCTGAACCGTTTTATTAATGTCCTTTACCCTCTCGTTTTCATCACTACTCTCGATGCTATCCACATGTTTTTTTGAAATCGACGAAGAGTCGGAAGGTTTGCCCGACATCAATTATTCGTCCATTTCTTTTCATTTGTCGACACGTGGTTGAAACACTTTTTCGTTTAATCCACCGTAACGCAGAATTTCACAATTCTCACACACGGAGTTTCGTATGAATCCTCGTTGCCACCGTTAAATATTGATGTAGGAAGTGAATAAAGACTCATAGTTTAATAAAACAATAGATATATATATTCAGAGGAGTACAAGTAGATTGTGCTCGATGGTCGAGCTCGAACTGGTGTATCGAAAAGATCTCGCGGTCACCGAAGATAAGCGCGACAATTGAGGGACACCTAGTATCACCTGTCGATCGATACGATTAGATCGAAGGTTGCTCTGCCGCTCAGGCAGATACACTTCGCATTGAATTTCAGATTTCTTCTTTCAATAAATAACACCCAATTTCTATATCATTTGATATTTGCTTTTTCGTTAAATTCTTTATTGCATCGGTTGAATATCTTCCGATATCGACCACGGTATTGCTGAACGATATTATTCTTCTGAGACAATTCACACTAGGTAAAAATAAACAGCAACATAACCTCAATCCACGGCTTTACGCGCGAGAGATTCACAGCTGTTGTTTCATTTCGTGTACGTTGGCACCCTGCTAAGCAGACGAAAACATCGCCGAGGGGCGATTTCACCGACCAATGAGATTGAATTATTTGGCGCATGCGCATTGTATGTATAGTTTCAAAAGATTGTCCCGGTATGTACTAAGACTCACCTGATTAAGCTGTTGGCGTGGGCCGATTCTGCATTGAGGAGCTGGAGCTGATCTGACAAACTCCATGCAGGTACTTTTAGTGGCGTCATAGACCGGATCACCTGGTCCCACGCGGACAGGAAAGCACTCTGGATGGCCAGTTGCAGGAGGACAGCACGCTATAGAACTGCCGTTAGTTCCTTGACTTATGGCAGTTGCCGTAATATCATGATCAAAGAATTGCCCAAACACAGCTAACATAACAGTGAATGATGGATTCGAACTTGGAGATGGTGAATGAACACGGAGACTGACTTCACGAGCGGATGGTAAACTCTTGCCCGATTTTCCTTTCCTGGGCGAACTAAGTCCATCACCGTAGTCCGGTGGTAAAGACCTTTTGAACGGTGAGAAAGCAGAACCCCACTGTCGTTTATGGTTGCAGGTCCCATCATAGGTCCGATACTTGCTTTTTAGACAGGTAATATTTCCAAATTCTTTGCACCCACCGTCCAATGCCCAACCACTATCAAAATATGCTCCGATCGATGACTGTTTTCCAAGTAAAAGTCGGCCTCTCTCAATAACTCGTGTTGCCGCTATTTCCGCAAGACCAGCGAGAGCTAGTTGGCCAGCAAATACACTGGTACTGACGGCAAATTGGTGTCTGAAATTTGGCGATGGATTTATCAAAGGTGTTGCTCCAGCATTGGCTGTCACGCGCTCTTTGATCGCCTCGTGACCCGCTGAAATTCCACTCTGCCACTCGCTGTCAGTCAATGCCGTTACATTTGTATCGACAAACTCTGCTCTCATGAGATTCCACGTAGAATGTAATAAATTACCTGAATCCAGGGTTAGGGATGTTACGTTCCTATTCTCGGTAGTGTGATTCACTGAATAGCTAATCGTTACTACCAGTGCCATCATGCACAAAGCCCTGGAATTAAAAGAAAAATAATGGAGACCAGTACAGCTTGGAATTGCTAGTTTAGGGTCAAATCTATCTCTAAAAAAATCATCGTTCAGGAATTCGATGAAATGACCGACATTATTCGAAAATAATTTTTTTTAAATCGATTGTTTTTTTACTTCAAGCGCTACGTTAGGATCATATCTATCTCTAGAAAAACACTTGTTCCTAACATTCGAAAACCGTGCCTATGTGAACCCAACCTCAGCAATCTGGTGCAAGTAGCGCTGTTGCTTTGCTTTCATCGCGCTCACACCTCTTACGTACTGATATTTTGCGCGCTTTAGAGACCTGTCAAAGATACAAAAATCGAAGCCGTTCTGAATCACAAAACCCAAACAAAATTTTTCAACGCTCAAAAACCTGCGATTCATCGTGCCAAATATCCAGCGTGTCACTGTCATTTGCTTGTGTGAACATTGAGTGATGGTATTTTATGATATTCGCAGAATCCAACAAAATAACCTGAAAGTATCTAAATCGTATTAGTGATACACGAAATAAGCTTCTACCGACGCGTGTTTGCGGCGAAAGTTTTTTTGTTTTTTTTTTGCAGATTTTATGTATAAAAAAAAACTGCTGGACAAAAAAACCGGAATATGAAAAAACTGGTGGAAGTAAAATCGGAAGAATGAAACAGAAAGAGCGGAGTTCCGGCGTAAGCATATAAGGCCCAGTTGGCCGTTCAAAGCAAAAAAATATCTTCCACCACACTTAACCGAATAATAAGGAAGCTCCTAATATTTCAACAGCCTTTGGTAAAAAGAATAACTGAGAATTACAAAGATGATAATTCTACAGGCGTAGCGAGTCGATAGTTATGACCGAACTGAAACTAGAAGGCCTGGGAAACACGAACAGCATCGCATGCGAGAACTGTGTCCAAATGAAAACTTTTAAGAACAGCCCAACGATTGAAAAATACACGAAATATGTTTGAAATAAATACACGTGGCGTATTAGCAATGCGTTGTATCGGTCAAGACTTGAAGAGCTTGGCAACATTTTGTGACATAATGGACCGTTCGCTACCTGTCAAACACACAACGTACAATGCGGTTGTCAAGCGTATGGTGGAAGCTACATTCAAAGTGGCCGGTGCAGTTTTCCATAAAGTTATGGAAGAGAGAGTTGCGGCTTCAACGGCATCAGAAACGCGAAACGTTACTTAAAGTGTCATGGTACATAGCAGAAACGATGCGATGGTACAAATCACGAATGGTGTTTGTACGGTAATTGAGAGTGCTATGGGTGAGGTATTTTATTTTAATTCTCTGTATCTCTTGTTCTATCTCTTGTTCGAAAAGAATTTGAGTAACCCAATTGTCCGTAGGATCCTTCTACCTCGGCTTTTCAGTTATTACTGTTCGTCTTACAATGCTTGTTTTTGAATCTTAGTTGAGTTTCTGTAATTATTTCAGGTATTCGACCTCGAAGTCTTGTCTTCCTACTGCAACGCATGTGTCCAATAGAAGGGGAAACAAACTGTGGCAGCATGGGAGTTGTGGCATAAAAAAAACATGAGCCGAATAACTCGCTCTTCCGGAACCATAAGATTCAATGATGTCATTAGGATATTCCAGCACTCTAAAGACAAGTACAATGCATAGTACGTTGGCTACATTGCTGACGAAGAGCTCAAGAGCCATGCTGCAATATTAAAACGAAGCCTTACGGACCTGAAGTGGAAGTCAACAAGATCAAGTGCTGTGGACATGTTCAAAAAAGATTTGAAACTCAGATACGCAAGTTGAAAACACGGTTTAAAGGACAGGAACTCTCCGACGGAATACCATTAGGTGGCAAACGAAGATTGACGGACCCAATGAACCTAGTTGAAATTTGGATCGTTCGTCAAACGGTTTTTTGAAAATGGGATTACTGAATTTCTCAGACTTAACTACAGATTTGAAGGACGTATAAATGTGTCAAACATCACAATTCACCCCCAAAAAGAGCCCTAAGAACAGAAAACCACCCCAACCGGACAAATCGTATCTTCAATCGTGCTAGTGAACCAAGTGAATGTGCCACCTAATATTGATAGCGGGTATGTGTGGCAACACTACAAACTATTTCCGAATGAACGATAATTTTCAAAAAATGGGATGGGTACATCTTGTATGAAAAACCTCCGTTCGATACCGAAAAAACCGTTTTTGACATCGACGCGAGTGAATGTGCCACCTAATATTGATAAGGGCTGTGTGTGGCAACATTACAAACTATTTCCGGAAGTACTATAATTTAAAAAAAAATGGGACGAGTACATCCGGTATGAAAAACCTCCGTTCAAGAGCGAAAAAACCGTTTTTAACATCGACGCGAGTAAATGTGGCACCTTATATTGATAGGGGGTGTGTGTGGCAACACTACAAACTATACCCGGAAGTACGATAATTTTCAAAAAATGGGACGGGTACATCCGGTATGAAAAACCTTCGTTCGAGAGCGAAAAAACCGTTTTTGACATCGCAACGAGTAATCAAGCTATTCAATATCGACATAAAGATTGTATAAGGATGAGACGAATTTCTAAGAGATCTAAGAAATTAGAGTCATGTATGGTTATTCTGAAATCAATACGTTCATTATAATTTTTTTCAGTGTATTTTTCTTCTGCCAAGTAATAATTATAATTGTATGTTATTGTATTTTTGTAATACTTTGATGCCGTATATGGCTGATGTCGTTGTATTGAATACTGCCCGCCACGTCCGCGCCAATTTCTTCCACGTCTCCCTTGATCACCGTTCTCCCGGAATCACCTCTTCCTCCTTCCAACCTCGTCCCCTCCATCCGCCTAGTCCTCTGCCCCTCCATTCTCCTTGTCCTTTTTCTCTCCACGCTCCTTGTCCTCTTCCCCTCCATTCTCCTTGTCACCGGCCCGTGCCCTCTCTTTGTCCTTGAGAGTCATGCTGGCGCTCGCCTTCCTCCAAGCCGCTAATATCACTTTCTTCTCATGAAAAACAATATTGAATGACAAAATAGCTTTTCCAAAGTGATTGATGGTTGATTCACTGATTAAATATTGTTACAAGTTTCAATTACACGCCAAATAGCCGCAATATACATGCTGGGAAATAAGTTTGGAAACACCCGAGTAATTAGTGAGGAGTGGTTAAACGAAAAATATCTCACGTCAGGTTTTTTATAATTCTCAATAAATAATTCTATGTTGACCCTGGATGTCACCTGAAGGCACGATCTCAAGGTCATTGCAGGGGTCTCATTCTATTAAAGTAGATGCCCATTATTTTCGCTCTGAAATTAAATAGAGCGAACAATTTCACTTCTAGCGACTCCTGAGGATCGAAATAGCTCTAGAAAACAATAATAGGTTAATTTAAAAAATATCTATTTTCGTGGAAATTACATGAGCCAAAAGTTTTCAGGCTCCGTCAGGCGGATCTGATCATGATCTGAAACTTGACCTTCATGTAAAAGTTCACGGTGATTCGAAGGTCAACCTAAAGATCTCTGATATAGTGCTATACGTGGCGCAGACAGTCTCCCGACTGGTTCAGATGGCTCTTCACTGAATAGAACCGGACAAACAATAAAAATGAGTTGTCAAAAATTGGGATTTATATTTTTTTTAAATAAGTCGTGCTTGAAATTATTTTGAGTTTGTGACTCCAGGTCAAATTCAAGGTCACTTCTTCGCATCTCTTATTGAAAATTACGTTAGACCTCACTTTGGTAATTATCTGTTGACCACCCCTAACGATTATTTAAGTGTTTACATATTTTTTCTCTACCCTGTATAATAGTGCGTCAATCAAAAAATATAAATGTATACAACCGTAAAGCTTATCTTCCGGTAACGCTATGAAAGAAGCAGTGACCAGTAAACGTATCAACTCGCATCCTAATTAAAGTGAACAATTGCAAACGGATTCAACTATTTATTTACGACAAACTTACGTACATACACTGCAAACATGCCAATAAATGATATTAACTTACGGGAGTTCTTCCCGATTTGATGGGCGACTAGGGCGGCGACTCTCGCGCCACGTCCTCGTAGGGGCGTCGACATAGCAACGCTCTGTGATTCTGTGGAGGCAGAGCAAATGGATTAAATGATCACTTGTTCAACTAATGCATCATACATAATCTTATTATAAAATAAAACGTCATTTGCTTACATAATCATGTGACATTTTACGTTATGATGCATTACCTGATTTTCAAATCATGCAACAAGTTCCATGCCCACATGAAATCCTATCCTACATAGAACAGCCTTTTTCTCTGAATGTGAAGATTTAGCTTTCATACTTAATGCACTGCCAGACCAGACATATAATAATTAATCGTCTATATCACAATTTTCGACAAATTGGCTTTCTTGTCCGTGCTTTTGCGTATGTGGATACTTTGAAGGTTTGAAAGAGTCCAATCATGTCAAGTAATAATACAGCTTAAAAAAAAAAATTAGAAAAAAAATTCTTTATTTCGATATTTTTCGTGATTTTGATATTTGACGACGTAGAATTCACTAATGACATCATAATTATATCAAATTGGCTCTTTTTTTACGTTAATTTGGTATTGAAAGAGAGGGGTTGGTTTCGGAAGATTTTCCAATCAAAGATGGAAGTCAGATCTTAACGCTTTCACCGGGTTTTACGAGTGATGAAGGATTGATTTATTGATTGATTGGTGTACTGTATATTGTGCCTTAGTAAACCGTTAGGCAAGTAGATTACGGTACAGTTGATATTAACAATTCTGATAAATACGGTAACATAATAATGTAATGAATTCTGACAATATACTTCAACTAAAAGAAAATAAAATAAAATAAAACAACCAATGATAGAATATGGTGAACATAACTAACCTGATATTAATTAGGAACTAATTGCGATAGTCAATAAGACACAAAAGGTCGGTGACTAGTCAGAGCTGAGCCGGCTTGGACAAAAAGTAAATGCAGTTAAAATAAAATTCAAGTAGACATATCCATATCCATATCACGAACAAAGAGGTAGGCAAAAAGGCGACTCTTCAAGATCGCGACGGTCGAGGACGAGGTAACTTCATTGGAAAGGGAGTGCCATAAATAAATTGCGGAAAGATGCAATAGGTCATGTACGATACGCCGGTATATGAAAAACTAACGGCACATGGCGTCAAGAGGGACGTTCAGATTGTTGAGGCCTAGTAAAAAGTTCTTTTAAGTAAGCCGGAGAGTTTCCCTGTAATATGTTGTAAGTAGTGATTTCAAGATAATATAGTCGCCTAAATCTGACAGTGAGCCAGCCTAGTTGCCTTCGGTATGGAGAGACGTGTTCATCACGCCTCAGGTTGATAAATGAAGGAAAGATATCAGGGTCGGCGAGATAGTCACATGATGGTAGATTACTGCTGCAGGACTCTACAAAGGTATAGTTCCCAAAAATATTATAAAAGAAAATCTACAGAAAACTGAAACTAAGAGAAGTTTCAAAAATGTATTTTAATTTCTATATTTTTTTCGGTTTTGTCTGAATAAATTCAGTATAACTAAAGCCATTGATAATATTTTTTTCGATAAATTGTAGATATAAAATAGAAGTCCAAGTTTTCATTTAAATATTGCTTTGCTGAGACATATATATGCAAATGTCAGTAAAATAAATAACAATAGCCAATTTAGAAAAACTACGCTGACTCTCAGGGTCGTCGAGATCAAATCTTATTAAGACCACTCAAATATCAAGGGCAACAAAATCATTGTTGACCAGTGCGATGATTGTTGAAAAGTGACGCAACAAAACGCAATGTCCTGCCGGAATTCGAACAATTTTCAGTTAGTCCTCCAGTTCCAGTAACGAAAAATGAGGCTCTATAATCACGCGTCCTCAGCCCTCGGAGTACAATTTTTGCGGTCACGGAGAACACTCTGGTTCTGTAAGACTGTGTGCCTTTTTGTACGGTCCACTATTTCAAAAATACTTGTCCGATTGACTCGAGGAAAATCTCAGATATCCTTTACACATTGTAGGATTATACCCCGTATTTGAAATGACTCGCTAGAAACATTGAAACTTCGACAAAAAAATTCCGGAATACAAAATTTTCTATAAATAAAAGGAAATTTTGTAAGAAATGTAATTATGCAATTTTTTATATTTTGGGTAATAGTTTGAAAAAATTCAGACAAAATAGTGTTACAGTCGGAACTTGAGGACACGGTCTGACAGACTTTGTGTGTTCTCCGAGGGTTAACTTTGGGGACAAGGCTATTTCTCCTGAAGTTTAAATTGCGTACAAGATTCTGTTTCGACTTATTGTTAGCATTCGTGCTTAAACATTACACCTACCGTTATACTATTCTGATATTATCGTCAATAATGATTGATTTCAAACCATACACGTTTTCAAACTTGTGTGGCAAATATAGACAGAACTTGACTTAAGCCTTTTGCCAAAATGTACCAGAATGGTGAGGTATAGACCTCCGTTAAGCTAGCACCACCACAACGGAAAAACGAAAAACTAACTATACCTACCACAATTTTAGGCTTATTTTAGGCTAAATAATTACCACAATGTCGTATTTCATGCTCTTCAAAAAACCGCAAAAAACGGTGATGGTGCTAAGTTAACATTAAGCCGGCACCGCCACACCGAAAACTAATGAAGGGGAAAGAATTTCGAAAAAACGATCACGTAGGAATTTTAGGCTCATTTTAGGCTCTTCATACGCACTAGTTCCAAATTTCGTGCTTTCGAAAAGACGAAAAAAAAATAGTATAGGTGCTACGGTAACGTTAAGTTAACACCACCACACCGAAAACTAAGGAAGGGGAAAGAATTTCCAAAGAGCGATCACGCAACGATTTCAGGCTCATTTTAGGCTCAACATGTAGAGTGGTCCCAAATTTCTGGCTTTTGAAAAAACCAAATCATACTAAAAATAAAAAAAATCTAGCTCACATCCTTTCGGGTAGCACGATTTTGAATTCCAGTCTTGTGGATTTTTAATTCCGAAACTGTAACCTATCGAGTCAATGTTATGACTTTTGCGTCAAAAAGAACATCTGTAAAAAGTTAAAACCGTATCATCAAAAAAGGTATCAGGTAACATTTTTTCTTTTTTTGTCTTCATTCTTCTCGAAAACATAAAATTCGTCACTGTAGCGTATAATTATCCCTAAATGAGCCTAAAATTCGCGAATAATCACTTATTCGAAAGTTTCCTTCGTTGTTTTTTTACGTGGCGGTACTGACTTGACGTCAATCCAATGCCGATTTGCGCTTTTCTTGTAGTTTTCAAAAGCGCAAAATTCGCGACTGTCGTATATAATCAGTCAGAAATGAGCCTAAAATTCTCACACAATCACGTTTTCGAAACTCTGCCTCTTTTCCTAGTTTTTGGTATGATTATGCTGGTCTAATGTCAGCTGGCTCAACGCGAGCACTAGCACCATTTTTTTAAAAAGTATTTTCAATCATAAACATTCCTCACGGTAACATTTCACGAGCCTCAAATCAACCTGAATTTGCTGCGTATTCATTTTTTAGGGATTGTTTTCCCTTTCGTAGTCTTAGGTGTGGTAGTATTGGCTTAATGTTAACTTAGCACCACCACCGTTTTTTGCGGTTTTTTGAAGAGCTTGAAATTCAGAATTGTGGCGTTTAATTAGTCTAAAATGAGCCTAAAATTGTGGTATAGTTAGTTTTTCGATTTTCCATTGTGTTGGTGCCAGCTTAACGGAGGTGAGGTCATCATAATATTCTGTTCATGATAGTACACCGTTCATGATAGTACGCCGTTTTACTATTAAATGTCAGAAAAAAAATTAAGTTACAATTAAATTACCACAAAAAATCAATTTTACATCTGCCACAACATATTAAAGTGTGATAGATTAATCTTATGTATTATTAATGATTGGAAAGAAATTACCAAAAAAATATGTAATCAAAATTGAAAATTATAAAATAAATTGAATTGTTTTTAAAAATATTTTGCGATTAAATAGTAAAACGGCGTTCCATACTACACGTTATTCTATTGCTCTTCGTATCTCAAGTTCATCAAAAGTTAGCGAAATGTAACATTCAGCTTTCTTGCCAGTACCCCACTTTTCTCGCCACAGTATCAATAACTGGTGCTGGCGTACGCATATAAGCTTATAGTTCAAGAATGATTGCTCACTCAAATCAACCGGCGGTTACTGGCTTGCTCCCTGCTCAGCAGCGGTGGTTTGAGATTATTCTGTGAAGGCAAATAAACTTTACAATGTAATCCTATCTAATCCAGAGATACTATTTCATGCGATTGTTCATAACAACGTCAGCGCTTCAAAATTTTTTCATAATTGATATTCTTGTGCAACAGATTTTTTAAAATGTGCAAAGTTCAGTAACAAATTTGCGATTTGTTTCAAAATGCTTGACGCAAAGTTATCTGTTACAAATTAGAACCCAAATTTTATCAAATGTTCAAAAAATATAAATAAATCTAGTGAAATATAACAACTTTTTTCAGCTTGATAGTAAGCTAGAGGTAAATTTTATCAAAGCTAAGAACATGCAATACTTAAAAATCGTGAATAAAAAATTCGGCTATAACGTGAAATTAATGAAATTTTTATAATAACAATAATGGATGCCATGAATATCAATAAAATATTTTAACTTGGATCAACGATCATGCGGTCGCAGAACGAACTTGTCCAATCCTTGGTTTTAGAGAACAGCTGACAATGAGCATCATTCAGATTCACCACTTCTATCGATTCTCGACGAGGAATCGTGTAACGCCTCTAATGAAAACGAATTGCACTTACCTTGCTCGTCGCTGGCCATCTTGCTCACTGCACGATCCAAATGCAACTGATGCCGATGCGCTAGCGACGCAGGACGCGCATGCGCAATGCAGCGAAATGAACGTAGCGCAGACCCGTGCCGAACGCAAAAGCTAGTCATACAGTTAATCGAAATAAATCGTGGTAGACACCAGACTATGGCTGATGATCAGTATATCTCTAGTTGAAGAATGTTTTCGAGCATATTCTAAAAATTATTTGACGAATTTTGATTAACGTGTTATACGAGTTACAAACTCCGTTATAACTTTCATGGGTTCCAGTTATCTTTGATTTGATTGTGATCAATTTAATCTTTTTCGGAAAACTTCACCCTAGGATGGGTTTTCAGTAAATGAACTTCCAGTATGGAAAATGCACATTTAATACCTACTACCTACGAAATTGGCTTAAATATGCTAATGCTATAACAAGAATATTATTGTATTTTCTAATTTTGCAATATTGGGTGTTGCGTAATGAATTTTTCATGAAAAAGTTTTCTGCGTAGAAAAAAAGGTAATTATTGAAAAAAATATTTTTAGTTTCATCAAATCATGGGGAATTCATTCAAAATGGGTTTTCTTCAACGTTTCCGTTCTGTTTATTTGCATCTGTAAAAATGACGACTACGGAATTCTGTTTTTTTATTTGTTAATTGTATATTAGACCCGCGAGAATATCTCAATTACATTGTAGAACCGAGATGCTTGCGAGGTCACAATTTAACAGCTAAAGTGATACAAAATTTTAGTGAATTATTCTCAGAGCCGAATCCCGCTAAGCCAAGAGCAAGAGGAAACCCGGGAAAGGGGCCGTTGAATGCTCGCGGCTAAAGAGCCGCATACGCAAAAGGGCGGCTGTAAAAGCTGCCAAGGCCGCGTAACCCGCTCTCGATGGAGGCACCGCTTCTGGCGAGAAAAAAATTGTAATTTAAAATTGCAAGTTTACTTACAACATATCGTATAATAAATAAATTTTCATATTATTCATAACTTTATAGTGTTTATCGTTGACTGAAAATTGTCCAAACAACCACAAATGACACAAATGAAAGGGCGTCGAGGGCCTAGAGGTTGAAAATTCGACGGACGGAAATTTCTGTTTCAAAAAGCACCGCTTGGTCCATCGGTTCAAGAGGTCCGAAAAGTAGTACCTCTGCGAATGTCGGCGGGGAACAAGCGGAAATAAAGGCGCGGAGATGTGCCGTGAGCAGGGAATGCATGAGTCGAGTGTCTGGCGCCGCTCGCAACCCCCTATCAATCACGATATTCGATAAACTGAATGGTTCATCACTTCCAAGTTTTTTAAGAATTCTTAATTATCGTACTTCCGGAAATAGTGTGTAGTGTTGCCATACACACCCCCTATCAATATTAGGTGGTACATTCACTCGCGTCGATGTCAAAAACGGTTTTTTCGCTCTCGAACTTAGGGTTTTCATACCGAATGTACCCGTCCCATTTTTTTTTAAATTATCGTACTTCCGGAAATAGTGTGTATTGTTGCCACACACACCCCCTATCAATATTAGGTGGCGCATTCACTTAGTTCACTAGCACGATTGAAGATATACGATTTGTCCGGTTGGGGTGGTTTTCTGTTCTTAGGGCTCTTTTTGGGGGTGAATTGTGATGTTTGACGCATTTTTTCATCCTTCTAATGTGTAGTTAAGTCTGAGAAATTCCATAATCCCATTTTCAAGAAACCGTTCGACGAACGATCCAAACTTCAACTAGGTCGTAATGATTGATAAAATGCACAGGCATATTACGGAAACGCTATCCATGACAATTCCACCTCTCAGGGAAACTACCTGAGGTGTCCCCGTCCGATTTCGTCTATTTGAGGATATGTTATTCTACATGAAAATCTAAGCAGCATGTTTTTTTTTGTCGATGGAGAAACGGTTTAAAGGGGTGAAATCAACCCCCAAAGTTGGGCATCGTCAGTGGTTGTTTCATAGTTTCACATACTTCCAGTTGGGATATTTAGATGAAACCAATTGGAGAATAATTCCTATGACGAATAATGAAAAATGCATTTTGGCTGGTTACGACGGGGTTGAATAGTCGAAAATTATAGGGCTTGAAAGTTGGAAAAATCTCATAACTGAAAAACTGTTGTTTGGATTTTAATGAAATTAATTGCATTTGAAGCGGCAGAAAAAAGTAGGAGATATCTATTTTTGCGTTTTTCGAAATAACGTCATTTAGAGGGTGAACTACCCTTATACGCGTACAACCGAATTTCCATTAAAATCGCACTATTTTGCTTCAATTCGTCCTATTTAGCATTACAAAGCTCTTTCTAAGCAACAATTTAGGAGCTTCTTCGCTGCAATAAATTTCGGTTGCATTTATAACAAACACCAATCCCACAAATTGCTGAACGGTTTCTGACAGAGTTTCTTTTACGATCGTGAAATCTTCCGGAGCCCGGTATTTAAGTAGTTTGTGAGGTTACTAGAATCGGTTCCAAGCTTACAATTTTGGAATCAACAATCCTAATGTTGTAAATATTTGGGACTTTGGTTATAATTTTTTTGTAAAAGATGGAAAGAAATCGGAAAGTTAACATGGAATGGCTTGTATAGGTACCATTAAAGAAATGAAAGTTATAAAGTCCTTAATATTTACAACAGTAGCCATGTTGATTCAAAAATTGTAAGCTCGGAATCGATTCCAGTAACCTCACAAAGTACTAAAATACCGGGCTCCGGAAGATTTCACGATTGTAAAAGAAACTCTGTCAGAAACCGTTCAGCAATTTGTGGTATTGGTATTTGTTATAAATGCAACCGAAATTTATTGCAACGATGAAGCTCCTAAATTGTTGCTTAGAAAGAGCTTTGTAATGTTAAATAAGACGAATTGAAGCAAAATAGTGCGATTCTAATGGGAATTCGGCTGTACGCGTATAAGGGTAGTTCACCCCCTAAGTGACGTTATTTCGAGAAACGCAAAAACACATATTCCCTACTTTTTTCTACTGTTTCAAATTCAATTAATTTCATTAAAATACGAACAACAGTTTTTCAGTTATAAGATTTTTTTAACTTTCAAACCCTATAATTTTCGACTATTCAACCCCGTCGTAACCGGCCAAAATGCATTTTTCATTATTCGTCATAGGAATTATTCTCCAATTGGTTTCATCCAAATATCTCAACTGGAAGTAGGTATGTGAAACTATGAAACAACCACTCAGAATGCCCAACTTTGGGGGTTGATTTCACCCCTTTAAACCGTATCTCCATCGACAAAAAAACACGTGCTGCTTAGATTTTAATGAAGATAACATATCCTCAAATTGTGACGATATTATGAGTTCAAAAGTGCCCGCGAAATTTTGCTAAGCACAGCCATCTCACTTTAGGTGTCAGGCGGGAAAAACGGCTCAGAATTTGAACGAGTCTACGGGAAGACGCCCAACCAACCGGTTTATAATTCCCCGTAGTGATTGTTTAATCATTGTTAACACAAATTCAAATTAAATTAACACATCGAAATCGCCAGTAAATATCCGTACGCATCCTAACGTGTGAGTCAAGAATAAAAAACAAAACGAAGTCACGAGCATCCAAGGAATCATCAATTTTTACAAACTTTTTCGCATTACGGAATCGCCGCGAAGAAAACTTAAGAAGACCGTTGATTCCAAATTTCATCGAAAGACTCTCAAAATCATCTGGACAATTACACGACGGAGCTGCTGCCAAGTATAAAGCAAAGGGATGAGTGATTTTTAATTTATTTATGACTTGTCAACTTTTTTCATTATCATAATAGACAATTTTATATCTCAGTATGTGTTAATTCGGGCGTATTTTGTTTTAATTTATTTTTGAATGTTTAAATGAATGTGTAATTTTAATTTTTTGACGATGGACAGGATTTAAAGAGTTTTTATATGTTATTTATATTTTATGTATATTTAATTTATTCAATTGATAGTCAAAGTCGTATTTATTATCGTTCTCGTAATTTTTTTTTTTGTAAGCCTGTCCATTTATTTCATTTATTTTTTTTATTTGACCAACGACTCAAATTCTTACTCATCCCCTTATTTACATTTGTTTTTAACCTCCCAGACTAATCTCAATATAGGCAATAACAACAACAAGAAACAATTATTTATAAAATGTACGAAGTTGGATGGGGACAGCTCAAGCAGTTTCCTTGTCAGAAGCATATCCAGTGGCAAGTACTGCTCTCGAAAGCAACTCTCAAGACTTATTTTCACGTGGACAAGCACCTTTACGATCAATAATACGGTGTTTAAATCAATATCCTTGGATGTGCGCTTTCATCAAAGAAGACTTTTGTTGAAAAAAAAGTTTTTTCTTCACACAGACACCTTAACGATGTTTTTCTGCACTGTTTGGTAATGGGATACGTTACGCGCGCTCAACTGACTTTGAAAATGATACTTTCCAAGCTAGTGTTATAACATAGTACATTACTAACTAACAATAATAGTGACAGAAGCGACTACTAGTGTTGGTTTGCTAAGGCTGGTAATCACACAAGTGAAATCACATTTTTCCCGTCTTACACATGATATTCTATTTCTTCTCGTTTCGGAAATTCGCCCATTGTTCTTGTGAAGCGGACGCAAGTGATTGCAGTTTTCATGTGCACTTTACGAGTTGGCGGATATACAATAGAGTGTCCCAAAAAAACCGACTATTTTTTTTTTTCCAAAGAACATTGAAAAATCGTTAGAGTATCTCTAGAAAATGACCCTGTGAAAATATAAGCTCTTAATATCAATATTTTAGAGGTGGCGATTTGTAATTTTCCATTTCCCATTTAAATAACATGGGAAAATTTTTTTTTGAACTTTGGAATTTTGTGATGGGATAACGAGCTACTTCATAAGTATGACAAAATCAGGTCGTATAGGAAATTTGATGCTCTACAAAAAAGTTCTGATTGGCATTTTGCGTAAATCCAGCCGTTTCAAAAATATCGAGCCTCAAATTTCGGACTGTTTAAAATTATGCTTTTTTTTCGTAAATACAACAAAAATTAATTTACATGTATTATAAACCCAGAATTATCAACTGAACAATAAATATATGCATATATTTATTCTTATATTTATTCTTCAGTTGATAATTCTGGGTTTATAATACATATAAATTAACTTTTGTTGTATTTACGAAAAAAAAAAGCATAATTTTAAACAGTCCGAAGTTTGAGGCTCGATATTTTTGAAACGGCTGGATTTACGCAAAATGTCAATCAGACCTTTTTTGTAGAGCATCAAATTTCCTATACGACCTGATTTTGTCATACTTATGAAGTAGCTCGTTATCCCATCACAAAATTCCAAAGTTCAAAAAAAAAATTTCCCATGTTATTTAAATGGGAAATAGAAAATTACAAATCGCCACCTCTAAATATTAATATTAAGAGCTTATATTTTCACAGGGTCATTTTCTAGAGATACTCTGACGATTTTTCAATGTTCTTTGAAAAAAAAAAATAGTCGGTTTTTTTGGGACACTCTAATATACAACTTAGCGTTCGATTAAACGGTAAAACTGGTACAAAGTTATATGTTCGACCGATCACACTTGCGCGTGAAAATAGCAGTTTTACACCTGCTTCACATACACGAAACGGCATTTCTCTTTTTCCGATTGTCGTGTTCATACTTTTAAATCGTGACTGAGATGAGTTGTAAGAATACTGAAATATCTTTTATTAGAGAATTGGTTCAATTTTCCAAAGTTTGTATCTTTAGTTTTCCTTCACGTGACTAGCAATTCCCGAAATGAAATGATGAAAAAAAAATGAAATTTCAAATTGATGCTCATTAAAGAGGTTCGGCAACATACGCAACGAAAGAGAAAGCCGTTACAACCTTACATGCGATTTGAAATATGATTGATTGTTCCGTTGAAATTCCATATTTGAATTTTTAGCACTGTCTGATATCGAAAACAAAAATAGGTCATGTCCCTCTTGTAGAAAACTCTGCTATTTTTAAATTGTGGATGAATTTCAGATAGATCTTTAGAAACAACCAAATACACACATTATCCATACAAAAACTTTTTCTTCGACGTTCAGCTACTAACATAATTATGTATGCAATTCCATCAAGAAGCTTGGGAATTTTCCGTGAGAATCGCATATTCTCAGAGTAAAGCGATTAAAGAATTACCTTTTGAACATACCGAAAATACCTTTATTATCTTGACGTTCTGTTTCCGAAATCTCAATTTAAATTGAATCACACGTTTTTTGATAATTTCAGTCCGACTACTCAATCATAGATACCTACTTTGGAGCCTATAAAACGACATTTCTAACGGTTACAACCTTACGTTGCCAAACACACGATATGTGACAAAGGATACTCTTAGTTTACCATATATTTTAAATACAATCGAGAAAACCATTGCCATTCTCGGAATGAAAATACAGAATTACGAAATAGTTACTACTTTATATTTAAAATACATTTGTGCGTGCATTTCACCTAACTTTATCCAAGGCCTATTACATGGATAATTCCACGACATACATTTATAAGCAAACAGCTGAATTAAATGAACCATTGACAAAACAACAGATTGATTGTTATACACTCACAGTAACATGGCACAGACACAGCACTGGAAATTCCGAACTCTAGAAGTTCTTGTTCGCAGTATATTGGAGAATTCAGTATAGTTAGGCGAGTCTGTGGGCCAAGTTAACGGCGTCCTTTCCGTAATGACCATTTCGAGTTTTAGTTAATTTCAATACTCTTCTGTTTCATCAGCTCAGAAACAATAACAAGGCTGCAACAAAATATTGGTATTATATTACTCCACATCAATTCCAAATTCCTATGCACAATTTTAATTCCAAATTTAGAGAAAATTATCACATTAGCGCTCCAAATCCTCAGCATGCCTTTGCCAGTAATTTTTGGAGATTTGTAAACAATCGCCAAGACAAAATAATTGTAACAATGATTGGGTATCACATTGTTATGATCGTATTAGAAGTAGTCTTGTTCGATCGAGTTCTGATATTAGTTTTATTCCCGACTCAAAAATAATGCTCACTTTTTGACCTGAAAAGCGCTAAGAAAGTGGCATATTACTTCCTTTTCACTGCTTTCACACATCTGTGATAGAAAAATGAGCACTTTTCTCCCGCGTTTGCAGGAAATATGATCATTTTCTCGTCTCACTCAGACGTCGCAGTCGGATAAAACCCCGAAATCGCTGCCATAAATCGGGAACGCATTCAATTCGGGTGAAAGTCTGTACTTGGGGGTATTTGGGGTCGCTTATTATTAATCCAAAGTCAAACATTTCAAACACAAAATGACGAGTCAAAAATGATGGACATATGTGGTGGAATGATGTCAGATTCCTTAGGTAATGGATATAGAAGGGTTCTCGAGGATATTGATTGCGCACATGAGGTCAACATTCACCAGAATTTTATTTGTTCAGAAAATGGCCAATAATTTATTTGGAAATACTTCAGAGAAATTAATACGTATAATAAATAAAAAATATTGTTAGAAAACATTTTTTTTGTCAGATTCCTCGTCATCGAATTCAGAATCAGTTTTTGCTGTAGATTGACTTTTTATTGAAGGTGGGAGTAACAATTCTACAGCTTCTGTAGATAAATTACGCAATTTATTCTGAGGCACCTTACGGATATTGGAAATGTGCAGATTAGATGTTACCATGAGCCGATTCCAAACATCTTCCATTGGTTTGTATCTCGAACACTTTCGTGATAAGTTTCTTCGCATACTTTTGATGTCCTTGCTCCGAGCTTCTTGAGCATCTTCCGATAGTTGGCCGATTGGTAATAATGCATGAACTATTGTTTGCGAACCATGGATGAGAGTTTGTGCGCTGAGGTAGGCATATAATACTACGGATGAAGTTTGACAATTAGGCATGCAGTTTCTACCGGATATTCTTGAAATTTTTAAGGATTAATCTTATGATCATTCGAAATACCTTTCAGTATTGCGTAACAGTGTGTGATTAATTTTTCGTTGACTTCCATTATCATAGCAGATCGACTTGAATTTTCGAAAAAGCGCCGAGCCGCGTTCTCATCATTAATGCTGCCGAATCCAGGCTCCGGAAAATCCACGATTAGTCATAATTTCGTACGAAAAACCTTTCGAACAACCCTCTTGCTCTCTTGTACAATCCGCTTTTCTTCCTTAGTACATGCTTGCCATTTTTTGATTTTCAATTTTTGACTTTTCTTTAACGAAGAGCATCGATGTTATAACAATTTTTGAATGTAGCTCCACATAAGTAATAACGTTGAGCAGAACTCGTTGATGTCAATGCGTTGCAAACTTTCCCATTGATCATTGTTAATATCATTTTAAATTCGACTGAGATTTCAATCTGATTTAGAATTGTTGCGCAAGGAACAAGTGCCTTCGTCTGGTATGGTTCCGTGTTTTTGTGCAGAAATTGTAATCTTAGTGGTCTACAGAATCGAGAAGACGAAGGCCCAACGTTCTTTCAAATCACAATTTTGGCATTCGATTTACAATCGACAGATACGAGTTGTAATGATACAACTGAAGTGCAGAGCACACTTGAATCCGAAATGCTGTCATCTTCAAACTTCTGCTTATATTCACTTTATCCAAAGCTTCCATCGCAACCCCACTTACAGATAAGGGACGTCTTTTTAACATTTTCGTCGGCGATGCTGGAAATAACTTCGCGTCGAAGTAATGTAATACGCTAAACTGTATGGTCCAGTAAAGCCTATAACTGAACTTCTGCTTTGCTTTCTGTAATAGTGATAGCCATACGGGGTGGATAACACAGTTTTTTTGCTTCTGCTACTTTGGACTAAGGAGAAACCATACGGCAATGCTGTCCAATACTCAGCGATCTCAGTGCTTGGTAGTCACTCTTCGACAATTTACGGTTCACCAAATAAGAAAATACAGCATCTGCAGATAATGTAACTTCGGGTTTCATTTCCAAAGTTTTTCGGTACTTCAAAGCTCTTGTTGGACTTGTCAGCGTTGCATTTTTCACGACTTCCGCAGCATCCAGTTGTCCTGAAGATCGAAGGCTCTTTTGAACGGCATACGCCAACCCACTCGTAGTCAACGTTGCACGGACTTCGTCGGTTTTCCTCCGTTTCGATCTTTCACTTAATGATTCCAACTCCACAAAAGGGCGACCATCTGTAGCGGTCGCGGTCAGTGCAGGTGTCTCCTGAGAAGGAGCAGGTACGGAAATGGACACGTGCACATTGAGCCATATCGCATATTTCACGTGAAAATCATTTTCATGCCTATTGACTGTTTACCACTATCCTCTCATTGTGTGAAACAACGTTGAAAAGGACTGTTCGCGCTCGAATCTCGCGGTCCCGCTCGGGCCCTGCGACATTGAGGGTTCTCAGCCGCGTGGCAGAGGTTTCTGTGCGGAAGCGGGGTCTGCCGGAGGCGCGCGCCATGCTCTTTGTGTACGTCTGCTTCGTTAGTGGGGGTATAGCGTGAGTTAGTTAGGATCGAGTGCTCGAGTAGGTAGGACGTGTTGTGAAGCTTTTCCTTCTGCCCGTGCGTTGCGAGTACATCATCATTTTCCGCGTTCGTTCGTGTGCGTCGATTTTCTTCCGTTCCGCGTAGTTTCAAGGTTCGCGCGTGTCTAGATTTGATTTATGGGGATGCGGGCCATCCTCTGGTGATTGGAGGTACCCGTTCCCGGGGCGAGCGTCGACGCAACGATAGATCTGTAGCCCGAGCATTTCAGCGTTGGATTCCCAAGATGTCGGGACCGCTGTTTGCAGGGTTACGGGCCATCTCGGACGCTCCCCGTTACCCTGCATCCACGTGACCGTCGGAAGTTGCGGCGTTTTCTTTATTTATTTACGTACTTGAAAATTGTGGTTTTTATTCATTCACCCTCTCACTCACTTATCCCATCCCGATTAGCGTTAGAAAAGAATACTTGATAAGTGATTAAACAAGGACTGCTTCATATCGCCCAGTATAGGCACCAAACGTCCACTCTTCTTGGAAATTTTCGCTGAGAGGTGTTCGAGTAGAGCGACAAATGTGTACTTTAGACGCCCTTTCACCATAACGAAAACCGCCTTCCGTGTATTCAGTAAAACGTCGTCGATACCCGATTCTGTAATCAAGCCACGGGTAATATAAAACTGATTTGCATATGAAAACTTGAAATATTAAACGTAAACTATGTTGAATAAAGTACCATCAATTCATGTAATAAATTGAATTTTTTCTTAAAATACATAAAATTAGTACATAAATATTTAAGATATTGTAAATGAACAAAAATAAATTCTAATTTTATCCAATCGTGAGTAACATTTATCAAAAACAATATGAATCCAGAATAACTGCACTACTTTGTTACGGACACCCTATGTACGCTAAGACCAGTATTAGTTTCCTATTGTACGTACTAAACATCTGCCCGTGCGGGGTAGCGCGCTTCGTACCCGTTCAAGCTATATTCATACAGCCAGAACCACATTTTCCCGCAGGATACCGCTGGCACTTTGGGGGTGTTTCCGATAGCTGATAGACTCACCTAAAGACCTCAACTTAGATAGTTGGCCGATAGTGGACGATAATATACTTTTTGTCCACTTGAAAGTCGAAGTCTCGTAAATCATATCGTTATCGCTAGGGTACCGCACACGGCCGTATTTTAGGCAGATAAACATGACTTTTCAATTTAACTAATACATAAATATTTTTTACATACCTCCAGGAAGAGAATCTATTTTGAAGAATTAAAATCGGATTCACTATTGAGATATGGAATTTCGAGGATTGGTGTTTTTGCTCAGTATTCTCGCGCGGCACGTGCGCTTTGTACGAAGGCTGACTGAACTAAGGGAGCGAGCTAGGTATAAAATGGACGACCTTACCCTTCCAGCTTTGAATGCACCAATCATTTCTGTACACAGCTCACTGATCAAAATTCCCCGAATTCAATTTTCACTTTTTCGATTTATAGCCACGATTTTGGGGTTTCATCCCACTCTCCGGACAGTAAACCGAGCCGCGGGAATAATCGTCGACTTTACTTCCTTGTTACATAATGTACTAATTTGTGGCCTATGGTTGTGTAGGAAAAGTATTGGCGTTGACCAAAAATGGCGTTCTCCAACTTCCAAGAATGATAATGCTTTTGGGCCTTTACTATCCGTAAGACCGGATATTAGAAAGATGGCGGTCTGTCAAATGGCAGGCGCACTACATCAAATTCGTTTGTGAAAGACGCAAAATGCCGTAAAATATAGTGTTTTTACAGCATATCAGGCATAAACGTTTGTAAATGGAGTGTCTCATAATTTTGCTGTCGCAGAAATCGTTGGATCGAGAAAACATCCTGAACTGAACTAGGAAATACGTTCTAGCAATCACTTGGAAGTGTTGGAGTACTTATGTAAGCTAGTATTACGTAATCTATTTATGATCATTAGGGGTGTGCGGATACTGAAATTCTTTGGGTCGGGTCGGGTTGGGTACCCAAAAATTTCGGGTACCCAAAAATCTCGAGTCTGTCGAAAAACTGTCGGGTTTGCCGAAAGTTGCAGAATTTTCGAAAATTTTGCCATGAGTCTCTCGGAGATTTTGTTTTTCCCAAAGATTTCGGAATTCCCGACCATTAGTGGATTACCCGAAGACTTCGGATTACTCAAAGATTTCGGGATTGCCAAAAAACCTGACCCGATGCAAACGCGACCCAAACCCGAGTTTGAGTACTCGAAATTTCGGGTACCCGCACACTCCTAATGATCATCCATATTATATGCACCATCATCATAATTGACATACGTAGGCTGGTCAGAGGATATTCCAATGGCGTTCAGAATCATATTGACGTCAAAGATGCGTACTTTCTCATACCCGTAGCAGAACGAAGCTGTAAATGGCTCCGGTTGTTCTAAAGAAGGCTATACAAGTTTACATGTCTTCCTTTCGGCCTATCATGGACCCTACATATATTCACATAAATCATAAAACCAATCGTGACCAAATTGAGAAAAAAAAGGTGGACTTCATCGATTTACCTTGATGATATCCTATGGATGAGAAATACTTCTGAAAAATGCTCGGAAAACATACTTCGAACAATAAAGATGCTTTCTTCCCTAGAATTGATCAGTAACTACGAAAGGAGTCAATTTTCCCTGAGCTCTAATTGTCAGTATTTGGGATTTATTGGAGATTCAGAGTCAATAAAAATCAAAATATCGAGACAGAAGAAGCCTAAACTATTATACCTCATAGATGAATTCTGGTATAGGTGAATTAGCGTACGCAGAAATAGAGCCGAATATTGCAAATTGATAAAGAGAGGAAAAGTAAAAGTGCAGGCATCAAACAATCAAAACATAAACTAAAAAGTGATAATACCAAACCACATAAAATCCAAATTACATTGGTGTTATCCGCCACGCAATTCGAAGAAATACCTTTACTCTAGAAATTTATACTGATGCTTCCACATCAGGTTGAATGCTCATTGACAAGGAAAAAATACGGGAGGATTTTTGAAAGAATCCAGGAAAAATCTCCACATAAACAAACTAGAACTGCTAGCAGCATTGTCTGAGTTAAAATGCTTCGCATCAGAAGTTAATGATTGCGAACTATCACTTACAATTAGAATAGACAACACGACAGCAATTGCCTATATTAACAAAGTGGAGGAAGTCCAATACCCACAAATAAATGCCCTAGTCCGTAAATTATGGCAATAGTGCGAATCAAAATAAATATGGGTTTACGCTTCATTACGTTCAGGTGAAACCGTAGACGTAGACAGAAAATGCCGACGTTTAAAAATAGACACCGAAAGGAAACTACCAGGCTGGGCTTAGAAAGCAATCACTAATAACTTCGTCGCTGCATCAATCGACTTGTTTACATTAGGAAACAATACAAAAACAAAACTCTTCTACTCAGGGCATGAAGACCCAGATGCTTAAATAATGGATCCATTTACTATCCCGTGTGAGGACTGATGTTTTCATGCACTACCAACTTTTTCAATGATATTCAAAACATTAAGAAAAATACAACTAGACAAAGCAGAGGGAATTATGGTAGTTCTCCTATGAACTACATAGCCATAGTACCTCATCTTCAAAATACTACTTATTGAAACACCACTGAAATTCAAATCTCTAACATCATTGGTATCTTGTTCCTTTAGATCAATACACCAGCCACTAGCCGAGAACCTTATCCTGTGTACAAGATAGCCTATTCCATGCATAGATCAATAGGTCTTATTGTGATTTCAGAACGCTCTTAGCTGTAAGTATCAGGCATAATCCATCCTACTTGTTATGTATCAACACAATTTCTTTAATACAAATAGTCTTTTCTTAATCTATATATTGTTTTACGGTTGGTACTTCCGTGGAAGATAAATCACAAGTCAGGTCAAGCCATATAGAAAAGGCAAAAGTCCCACACATGGCAAGGTAATGCTGCGCTGAAGGAACTACGACCCTAAACAATAAAGAAATATCGAACAATGACTAAATAAGTAAAGAGTCAGTCGTACAAGACTTCCAGCGTGGGTTTTTTACTTCTTAATTATTCTCGGGTTTTACCCGTTTACAGAACTTGGCTGCCAGAGGTGGACCCTGTCTGGACTTCAGGTACGCGAAGATGCAAAAGAGTCGCGTATTGTTCAAGTTTAAGACATACCTGCATGCTGCCACTTCCATCCTACATAAAAGATTTTCACTCCTATCACAAATACTTCCGGTACAAGTTCTTGACCAATTCCAAATTCCCACCAATTACAATAATCGACCAATGTGAAAAATAAACGAATCAACAAGCTCCTACACCCTCCACATATCCGTAAATCCTCCAAATTCCTTCTTCGATAGTCAACCAAAAGGACAACAATCTCAAGTCTTGACCAAATATCTCAACCTAATTGACCATTAAGTCAACTACTCATTGATCCGTCTGACAAATAACTATTTCGCACTCTGACAACTTCAACAAACTAACTAACAGATAATATGAACATCATTACAATACCGATTTAAATATATGAACAACGAGTTATACAACTTGGAATCTTGTAACCAAATATCTTATATCCAACGTGTAAATAAATAGTTAGATTTTCCAAAAATCGATTCAACGGATAATCCCCAATTAAATACACTCAATCCATTAAAATACCGCGAGGATACCCTTACGGAAAAACCCCCAATTTTGACCCCAACACAACCCCCAAAATAACCCTCAACCTCTAACGGGTAAATTCGTACCCCTTGATTCAGAGTTCACCTCAAAGTCGAAGGTTTACTCCCAAGTCGAAGGTTTACTCCCAAGTTGAGGGCTTACCTCTTAAGTGAGGGTTTACCTCCAAGTTGAGGGTGAACCTCCCAATCGAGGATTCACTTTGAAAGAATTCTCGAGTCAAGAGCTTATTATGTCATTTTATTGGGGTTATAGATGTAACGGTATTACAAAAGTGCATCGCACACCATTAGTAAATACAATAGAAACTGACTAATCAAGAAGTTGTCTGGTTATTTCTCATTTGATATCTTGAGGCAATCATATACATTTATTATATATGAATTTGGATATTCATTTTTGTCACTGAATGCCACGAAAATTATATATTAACATTATTAAATTCTTGTATATCTATACGAATTCGCGTTTAATATAGAAGGAGGGTAAAATGTATTCACACGTAGAAAAATAATAGTTAATAAAATTTAACGTACGTATGATTCATATAGCCATGAAGAATTATCTATACCCAATGCATTCCATTTATAATTATATTATAATGAAGAGTTACGCGTACATGTACAATGTATATACACTATATGAAAATATATAAAATATTCAGATTCGATAATTTTCAGATAATTTCCAACAACTATCATATAAAAAATCACTGAGAAAATCAAAGAGGATCAATGTTTTTGATTCACCGAGTTGACGTAGGAATCCCCATATATAGTGTATTTTATGATTTCTAATTTCAGCCCTGAAAAAACTAAGTAGTATTCTTTTGGAGCGTTGCATAATGACATGCAGGGTAAGTCAAATACAATATCAATAGTGCTCCTTATACTATATGATGCGATGGTTTAATTCCAGTGAGCTGCTCGAAAGTTGAATTCAAATTAAATCATTGGTTTTGCTATAAATAATCTATAGATAGATCGTTTCAGATGTTATTTAATAGAACTTCAACGAGTATCATAAGAATTACCTTGGAAATTTCACGGGTTATGTTACCCTACAATGTAATCAGGGGTTCACCGCCAATCTTTTACATATTATATTTCCGCGTTGACACCCAAATTTTCGAGTTTACCCTCAAGAAGAGTTAGGTGTATCCCTTGGGGTTGCAGGGGAGAATCCCCGCAATGTTGATAGTTCACCCTCACATTTACCATCAGTTAAATTTTGGAGATATGAATTACCCGCATCGTTGAAGGTGTACCTTCATGTTTTGGCCATTGAATCTTCAATTGTTAGGAATTGACCTTTATCGTTACGGGTTTACCTTCAACGTTGGAGGTGTACCTTCAACGTAAAGGCTTCACCTTCAACATTGAGGGTTCACCTTCAACACTTGGGAATGAACCTTCAATTGTTGAGGGTTAATCTCCATCTGTTGGAGATAAACCTTCCATTAATGATGGTTTACCTTTAATTTTTAGGGGTGAACCCCTAAATTGAGGGGTTTATCCCCAACTTTCAGGGTGAACCCCTAAATTTTGAGGCTTACCCGCAAAAAATTGAGGGTGTTTTTTCGTGAGTTTAATGACTTGTTAGATTGACACGTATTCTAAGGTTAGATTCGACGGTCACAGGTTGTGTTATGTTTATTATGATTGAGTTTGTTTCGCGTTCAGCCGACTATGGCGCTGTAAGTTTTTTTGTGTTGCCAACATAACTCTCTAGTGTAAAAAATTAGCTGTCTCAGATTCATTGTCCCCAAGTGTACCATCCAGATGTGTGCAGTCCTTCGTCGCTCGAATCAGTGAAATTTGATCGGATCATAAAATATTTCATTTTCTTCAAATATCATGTGCGATTCTGCAATAACTTTTTTTTCTCTAAAAAAAAAAAGTCCATAATGGAAATCCAGAGTAACTGAAAACAAACACACATATGGGCCATTCCAAGTCAACTCGACCAATGATTTGCCCGAAGCATTTTTGATTTGTTTCAGGATTTTATATGATCCTCCGATAGCAAAAAAGGATTCCTTATTTTTTTTATATTTTTTTCCACAACTGTTAATTCTTAGTGATTATTCAAACCAATCGAATCGTTGGCATTTTTCGAAAATTTCAAAATCTTATTTTTCATTTCGAGTATTCCGACAGCAGCCTATAATGTGGTGTTACATGGGGGTGAGCATGTGCTGAGCGGTGGTGTTTGATGATTATGAATAATCAAAGATGCTCCCACGTAACGACAATGAATAAAAATTAAAACTGAGGAAGACTTATCTCTCGATAAGCCAGTAATGTGGGTACGTTGTTGCCTAGTCCTATACAGGTCTGTGAGAGTTGTTTGAATGGTTGAGGCTAATTTATAATGAAATGGGATAGGTTATCGTTCAAAATAAATGGTTGAATATGATTTTGATTGGTAGAAGATAAAGTATATTCTTCAAACGATTAATTATGAAATGAATCAGTGATATAAAAGAAAAACCAAAGATTGTATAATCATAAAATGTCTGAATTTAAACATAGATAACGTCGACGGACGAATTCATATTCAAATACAGAGAAGCTGTAGAACTAGTTGAATTCAATCGTTTATGCTTCTTTCAAAATGTAGGGTTATTTTAACCCTTTCGCTACGGACGCATTCTACGTCGCGCCGTCCCCGCTGACCGAGCAGTCGCGGCAAGCGTCCGTACTTGCGGAACACCGTGCGTACAGAGCGAGCGTCAGGCGTTGGGTGACTATAGTCACCGCTAGGACAGAGCGAGCGTCGGGCGTTGGGTGACTATAGTCACCAATCGGACAGAGCGAGCGTCGGGCGTTGGGTGATCATAGTCACCGATCGGGCCGAAAGGGTTAATGATATATGAATAGTATATTACTAAACATAATGCTCGTCAAAAACATCTATCCTGAACGACTATTATTTCTGCTTCTGGTCGGTTATTATTAAGATGGTATCTCTCTGTTTAGATTAAACGTAACTTATGTTACCAATCCAATTCTACGCTACGGATCGGTCGATCCGTAGAATCATATCCGTTATTTAGCTCTGATTTGAACCTGCAAAAATATGGTTTGGGGGCCGAGCTGAAGAGAGGAGAGTGTCCTCTGAATAGCCAAGATTATTATCTGCAGCTAGGTGCCAATTCTGTCTTGCTGAATTTTGCTATGGAACTCTATGAGAAAACCTATATTGATATTCTCAGAAAACAATACTGAATGTTCGACAGTGGCTACTGAAGCTTGCCACTTGTTTTTGTTAAATAAGACGTTATGCAAAATTTGGAATGATGTTGAAGAAGACTACTCGAATTAACTTATCTTTAGATGCGAAGTTCGGCGAGATTGAGAGCCGTCGGTCGTATAGGTCGGTGTCCGTAAAATTCTGGTGGAGAGCCTCACCTCGAGATCGGAAGGGTTGATGAATCCGAACAATGATGAACGTCAGGCACTTTTCGTAATCACGAAATTTTCGAATTTACATTCTTTCAACAATATTCTTCTCGTAAAACAATGATTTGCACATCCGCATATCATTTATTAGACGGCTTTGCTTGTTTACGCGGCTTTTCATCCGAAGCAAGAATTTCAGATGTAAACATTACACATTATATTTTTACTTGTGCTTGAAGAGACGAAAATTCTTAATCGTCAGGCACTTAGCTTTGTGAATTTCGAATGATACTCTACTATCGAAAGCTACTGTTTGAAAAAGTCAATTTGGTTCACTCACGGTATATACATATATATATTTTGAAAATGATTCTAACGATTATTCATTAAAGATGATAATGTAGGTGGTTATTATTATAAGCACTTAATATTACCTGATTCAGTTTGAATCAGGGCCGAACTTGATTTAATTGAGGAGAATCGAATATAATGAAAATTGCTATTCGCGAAATAATGAGATTTAGTAAACAGTAAAGATTGGAACGTAGAAGATAGTGAGTCTTTTGCAGCTAACAGAATAACTGAATGCTCGGTTTTGACGAATTAGCGCGAGACTTTAGGCCGGTCACAACTAAGATTTTCCAACGCTACTCTTGCTCGAGAGGGCTAATCCGGGTAGACATCCACGCACTTCACGACTTGACAGACGAAAGACATGGCTTCTTGGGCCTGAGGGTCCAAGGAGCTGCAGTTGCAATAAGTTACAACGGTAATTAGCCAATGAAGTGCAAGGGCTACCTCCTGGTGCCGAAATCTACACGGTCAGCGTTACTTCGCGCTCTTCGATGGTGTTCCGACGTTTCTCAATCTCGTCGCTTACACGTGCAAGATGTTGACAAAAAGTATCTTAAGATAATTCTCACGCATTCATCCACACATCTTAACAGATAAGCTATTTTAATTTGGTGGTTTCAAAGTTAGTGGTTTATCCTAATTATTGATGATAATTTTGTCTCAAAAAGAGAGATGTTCTTAGGCTGAGCGCTGCTGATACTAATTCAGCAGTCTCTTGTCTCAGTTCTTGGTACCAGTTAGAAGAAACAAAGTTGAACCTTATACTAGGGATCGTTGCTGGTTTCTACGTGACTTTTGCCAGGAGGGGTGGAACTCGCCGGTTTAGGCAATACGATATTTTAATGCTATCTATGGCTGTAGCTTTCGTTACAGCGTTGAAAGGGAATTTTGAAAAACACTTCACGTATTGAGAGTCCTAGTTATATCGTGATTTCGAAAAAAGGTACGCCCAAGTAATACACCGGATGTAACAGTGGCGACTTTTTTAAATTTATTGAACACTTCAAACGTCTCAAACAAACCAAAAACCATATTTAAGGGATCGTCTCAGTGTGAAATTTTCAAAAAATTGTTTTTTTTTGTTTTGCATTATCGTATAGTATACACTGTTCTAAACATTCTCTCAAATTTTTAAATCGAAATTCAAATTATTACGGTCGCTACAGCGTTTCTTGTAGAAATGGAACGGGTTTTCTACCTGCGCGAGTACTAAGGTGCTTAGGTTCTATAACCTTGCAGAATAAACTGTCCAAGCATTTCAGTTCGTTTTTGACATCCACCACGGATAGACGTACGAGAGAAACCCCCAAGAAAAAAACCAAGACCTGGCATCGCCGATTGATCGTAAGTAAACGATTTATATAAACTTTTCCAACTTCAATCTTTAAACGCGTTTTTCTCAGAATGGTGTTTTTCAAAACGGTTTCCACTCTCAAAGAAAGAGTTTTAAAGATATCTAGTTCCAATTTCGGGAGAACATTTTAAACGCCATTCTTTATCGCGCTATGGAAGCTTTTTTTTTTTTTGAAAACTTCCTATTTTTTTTACGAAAAACTGTCGAAAAAAAGGGTCACATTCGACACTTTTTGTTCAAACCGCCGCCATTTTGTCAAATTTGAAAAAAAAACCCCTCCATAGCGCGATAGCGACTTTCCTACAGATCAATAATCTTTTTGAAATTTTTTTTTCAGATCAAAATTGCGGCCGTCATTGTGGAAACCGTGCAGCACCTTTTTTTCACGTGAAATTACAACAATTTATACAACAATGATGCACTCAATAAATAAACTTAAAAAAAATCATTTTGTATTCTTCATAAACGTATTTATTTATGAAAAAAAAACCAGACCGATTAGTTTATTTGAACATTAAAAAAAAAAAATTCACGAAAATCATTGATTTTTCGGAGGGTCACACTGAGACGATCCCTTAAACGTACCAAAAATTTACTGAAAATTACCATATATTCTGTTTTCTCGCGCAAAAAGATTTAGAATTAGACACAGAATTTTAATATCAGTAAGCTACACGTCTGCCAATATTTTCTTTATATGCAGGGTGCCATAATTGACCATATGGACGCAACCGGTAACTTGAGTAAATGACTTATTAGAGTTATCTTCCAACATGTTTATAACTACCTGCACAGCGAATACTAGCTTTCGGCGTCTACCTCAAGTTTTTTCAGCGGAGAAACAATGTGAGTAGTGCAATATAGGGTGGGAGCCCACTATCCGAAAGTCTACGTCATCAAACATCTAGTTACTTCATAATACTTTATTTGGAAGGATATATATACTAAAGAATATTGAGCCATTGGTCGGCCAAAGCATATCCTGCCGGGATATCCTTAATTAAGGTAATTTACCTGGCGTAAACAGGTATTTCACCTATGTTACGACCCATCCGGCTGAAATTTATGCAGAAATATCAGGTATTTGAAACTATTTTGATTTGCCTTGCTTCACCCTGGCGGAAGTGCTCGGCTGACCACCCTAAAAAGGTGTATTTTCAGTATCGCACCTGCGTCATCGAACATCCGGTTTTTTGTTTCTTTTTTATTGTAAGGTTCTAGCCGTCTACTATACAAATTCTTTGGTCCGCCTAAGTAAAAACTGGCACACATACATGCGTGGCAGACCAGATTTACAGGACTATTTGCCTTATCAAGAATTTCAATTGAAATACTGTTCATCATGCAATATCAAAATGTAATATAAATGCAATATTGTCATGCAATCCAAGTAATAAAAGAACATCATGTGTTGTGTGAAATTTATTGTTTACCATAATAACAAGTTAGCGTGAAATAATAATAGGTAGGAGAAAATATACATTACAGTATTAAAATTAAAATAACAGTATTATAAAATATGCAATGTGTGATAAACAAGGAGAAACGAGAAAATACAGTATTGTGCAATTATCATTTAAAACTAATATGCCTTACTTAATCGTTGGTATCGGAATTGTAAATATCTACAGAACATTTTGAATCTTCATCTTCGTCTAATTCAGCTTCACTTCATTCCTTACCATCTATAATTACATTACCAACACGTAACGGTGTTGGCATTCCTTTACACCACAATAGTGTAAGTTAATTATTTTTTAAACACCAACCATAATCTGATGGAGAAAGATGAACGGATCGCGGATTGGTAGCATTTTGCCACATCTTATTGACAAGAATGGTTCTTAACATTTTTTGTTCCAAGGATCGCCAGCAAGAAGGGATGCGACTTGAATTCAAGTTTTTCAAATTGTTTATAAAATTTTTGTCTTTAGTTGTGAAAGCATGAAATCACTGGAACATTTGGTCTGCCACGCATGTACGCCATTTTTACTTAGGCAGACCAAAATATTTTTATAGTAGACGTTTACAACTTTACAATAAAAAAGAAAAGAAAAACGGATGTTCGATGACATAGGTGAGATCCTGAAAGTACACCCCTTTAGAGTAATCAGCCGAGCACTTCCGCCAAAGTGTAGCAAGAAAGACCAAAATAGTTTCCAATATCTGATATATCTGTATAAATTCCATCCGGATGTTTCGTAACGTAGGTGACGTAGGTACTTTCATTAAGGATATCTCGCCAGGATATTCTGAGGCCGGCAACGGTTCAATATTCTTTAGTATATATCCTTCTAGATAAAGTGTTAATTAACCGGATGTTTGATGACGTAGACTTTCGGTCAGTGGAAACCCATCTTAATAGGTCGAAAGGCAGATTTGAGCACATAATACATAGTATCCTGCCTCTTTCAAAATTTGGAGGGTGGTAATTCAAAAGTACAGCCATGTGTAACCTTGATCTTCGGCCTCGTCAATTCGTATTATTTTTAACCATAGTACCTATCCGGGAAAAAACGTTCTTATATGATCAGATAAATTTACATGAAATTATATCTGAAAGACGTGCGATCAAATTATAAAAAATTATATCCTCGGTAATAAGCATCCTTTTACAAAGACAGCATCTATTATCAGAGCGAGATTGAGTTATCATGTACAATTTTTCAGTCAGTTCCAGATACACGCGTATCTCGACCTGCACACGCTGATCGACGAGCACAAGCTTCCACGTTCAATCAAGTAATTCAAATATCGGCTAAAATTTGGCATTCTATAGGGAGTGCCTCCATTAAGTTCACATGGATTGGAAATTTTTGTATAACTCAACGCATGCTATATGTTTTGCGAATCATTGTGTCAACAACATTCATGGTTTGATATGTTCTTCGATTTATAACTATTGTTTGGAAAATTTATGGAATATACAATGCTCTATTTTATGTAACCTGTTGCCACATAAAAATGATGGGTAACGGCATAACGGGCTATATGGAAATAATAAAATCGATGTCGAAAGTGGATAGAGTTACGAGAATTTCATGTCAATACAGTTTTCATCCGAATTTTCCATTAAACATACCTTTTCGGACCAAAAATATAAAAATCAATTCTTCTTATCAAGTATACATAGCTTCTTTGCAAGAATAAAGAAATCAACACGTATCATAATAAATTAGTGACACGATAAAAAATTTGAAGTTGACTATACTTAGCAGGCATTTTGCAAATAATATTTTTAGCAAAGAATTGAATTGTATCATTATTGTTTTATGTAAGCATCATTACCTGACATAGAGCGTCTTGGCACAAGTTTAGACGTTTTCTCTAAACCAATGGTTATTGATGCTTGAAACACATATGCACATGTAGAAGTGATTTTTGTCTGCAGAATGAGAGAAAATAAAAAGGTATCCTTTGAACTTACACTAGGTACGGAAAATTATGAAGTGTATTGCTAGTAAAAATTTTCTCACCGTACCATGCTTTCACGCGCACAATAACTTGAGAATAAGTATAGTCCAATTGTGACAGATGTCATGACGATAAACAAACCAGATTACCAAAAAATCCCATGGTGAAACTCATTGATGGAGCAGTGTACAGAAAATTTACGCGGATTAGATTAAGGGGATTTTGACGTTTTTGAAAATTTTGAAACTCGGAATTTCAATCCTGCCCTATGTGTTCGCTCCTTAAGTGACCCTCCTTTATTTTGGATGTACCGCCCTACAACATGTTTTATTTTTTATCTCCTAAAAAGGTTCCAACTATTTCTTCTTTTTGTAAAGAAGAACGTAAGGCAACGAGGATTGATTTTAATATTTTCTTCACATCAAAATTATTTGCTCAATATTCATTTAGATATTTTTCGTCGATGAAAATTCGCCTCATGTTGATTGAGGGATGAAAATTTTGGCGATGTCGCTGGGTCTTTTTTTTTTTTTTTTTTTAATTCAAAACGAACCATTAGAACCAAAAATAATATATTTTGGGAATTTTCGATTTCGTATAATATTTCCTGACAGTTTAGGACAGTAGTGCGGAGTATTTTGTACAAAAAATTTGGACGCAATCAAATACTTAACGTTGCAGCAATTTTTTTCTTCGACCGCGTTGTCTTCGAAAACAAAATATTTGAAAAGTCGACTACCTCTGATTTTCTGAAATTTTAAATTATTTGTCAATCAAAATAAATGAGTGCAAAACCAAATAATTGCTTTTTTACATACTTTAATGTTGCAAAAAATAAAAAAAAAAATTTAGTTTAAGCCGAGAGTCGAAAATCCGAATCCTTTAAACTTGAGCGTGAATCATCCATATAGTGTACATAGCAAGCATCACCTTATTTTAATAATTGGTATTTGCTTCTATTGAAGTGCCTTGTTTCAAATATTTGAAAAATGTTTGCGAAATTTGACACATTGAAACAGTATTTTTGATTCCTAGAATTGTAAATATTGGATGTGATAATATATCACTTACATTGTCATTCTATAAATGTGCCTTTTCTAATCCACATTGTATTTCAGTTAGCAAAGAATTTCAGTTCGGAAATAAATGCTTGGAATCAAATTGTTCTGAAAACATTTTTTCCGTGCACCGAAAATATGTATTTCAAAAGTCTTCCCAAAGGAAGTTGTTGCTGCAAATGTTTATGAAGCAAATTAATGAAAAATTAAGTTCTTTGACTCGTGACTCTGATCATTTTTTTTTATTTCTTTCTGCTACCGACAATGCTGATCGAATGAATAGGTTTTATTTTACAGCAAAGATGTTTGATCCAAACTCGTAACATGAAACTCCACGTATCTGTCATTTATTGATCAACGCTCTGATCTTAGAGCTAGAGTAATTTTCGAAACAAATACTCGAAACTAATGTAAATGGTGCACTGACAGATTGGACCAAAAATATATTTTCGATATCCGTAATGGAAATGTATGTAAACATAATGTGACTTAGGATGATTTTTATAGAACACCACTTGCCACTTAAAATTTGCTATAGATTAGTTTAAACTGTGAAACCATCATGTTTAAAGGATAGATTTGAAGATACAATTGGTTCAAACAATTGTGAAAGTTTATATGTTCAAAATAATGGCCTTCATAAGCAGCGAATTTAGTGAAATCTTGTTTTCACGTTTTGAGCCATCAACTTCAAGCTGTAATTGCATAGCTTATAATAACCGTATCGGAACTTCTAAGTGCGATTTTTAAAACTGAGATTGTGTACATTTTAATGGTGTATCAACTTCTATTGATACAGCAAAATCTTCAAGTGCTAGCTACGAATAACGTAACAATGATTGTACTGCGAAAATGCGAAATTTATCAATCTGTAAACATCTATAAATGCTGAACAAATGATCTTTTTGAGTCCCGATTTTAGAAGGTTGTAGGTGAAAGTTGAATCTTTGTAAACACATTTTGGTTAATTCTTTCTTAAATCAAAAATTCACTTCATTAATTATTTCCAGCTTTAATCGCTTCTCAAAATCAAATATCTCGTGTAATAATAAAAGAAATTCTCGTGAAGTTACATTAAATTTTCATCCAGCTCATCAGATTTTTCAAAATAAGCGTATTGAAAACAGCTAGCATAATCACGTTTCACGTGAAGACGAAGCGTCTCATGTACCCATAGATGCGGCAGTAATTATAAATCGTCAACTAATATCGTTTAAGTATCATAACCATAGTAGAAATAGCAATTTATTCGGATCTTTATTTTGCAGGAATAAAATATTGCTACGATTCAACTATCACACAATGAAGAAACCGCTAGTATTGTGTCTTGTATAAAATTTTACAAATTTATCTCTCAAATGTTGAAACCCAAGAAATTTCGGATTATTTCAAATAATACCCTGTCTACTAGCCTGCAGTTGTCTCAACTGCTATAGAATTTTAAATTACGTTGATTCTAATAATTTTAATTGACCACTTTTGCACAAGAGCCAGTGGTAAATGTGTCTATAGTTAATTCACATCTTACGATAAGAGCAATGACATTCGTCCTATGCATAAAAACTGTATAATTCACTTATGTTGAGTACAAAAATTTATAAAGTTACTCACAAAACACACTATTTTGATTTCACGAAGAAATCTTTTGCGTTATTTGAAGAGAAGTACCCAATTTTCTTTCTTGTCGTCGATATTTGTCACTGTCAGTAGGGCGAAAATTATAATAATGCGTATTATGAGTCGATTGGGTGCGTTGCACTGCGTGTCCGACAGAAGACTGGTTCCGTTGCGTAAGATTGTAAGGCTGCGAGGAGAAATATGAGTAGCCTTTTTTACTGCGACCGATCGAGGATACCTTACAAGTTCCACGGGTGTATGATGTCATAAAATCGATATTGTCGAAAAGAGAAGAGAATTATTTCCATTATTGGACGAATAACCATAAATTCTAGTATATTAAGACCAAGTAACATAATTTTTTTTTTCAATTCAATCCATTCCCTATTATGCATTAACTGATTAATCGTGTTCAATTTCCAAACTGCTCAGCTCATGATCAAGACATGGGCAGCACGCTTGACATCGTGTTCGAAATCGCGAGCTGTGCTTGAATTATTCAGTAAATTCCTCGAGAAACTTATTGATGAAAAATATATCCGTCCTTTCACATGTACTCGACTGTCGGTTTGTCTGGTGTATTCTGAATTCACTTGAACAATACGCCGTCGAATACGACGTTACAGTCTTTTAATTCCCAAACAAGATTCGATATTGAATTAAAATTTGCGTTTTTGTTTCACAAAATAGCGAACTCATTGGAACTGAAAGTTTATAAATAAAATATACACAGTTTTTTAAATTACTTTATTTGATCATAAAAGAAAATAGTGCACTATTAAGGAGAGAAAATATACATAAAAAAAACGGATTTTAGGGAAAGACTAATAATATGAAGGATTAAGGATTACGCAAAGACTAATAATATTTCTCGTAACTATTAATGGATAAGGTTAGCGTATCGTTCAAAAAAACCTATAACTTTTCTTTAATTAGCAATAAAAATATTCTTGAATCAAGAATACGTGTAATTCTTGACCCAAGAATAATTATACTTGATTCAAGAATAATTTCGCAGTAAATGCACGTTTATTTTTCGTACACTATCATTATTAATCCAAATTTGAAATAGCACACAGACTCTTCCTTATCACCATACGCGCACATACTTTTTTAATGACTTGAATACACAATAGTGTAGAAATTTGAAAAAAAGCTTGCCCTTTTATTACAAGCGCTTTTAATGAGATAGTGAGTTTTTCTTCAATTTTATACTGAATGATGCCGGTTTTCTTATGGTGATACTGCGCCAAATTAATTTTCTATCCAAAAATTCATCAACTCTGCCAGGAAAAGAATTTTCTTCAAAGAGCCGTTTAGTTTTCAAAATTTGGCGCGCAAATTAGAATTCAAAAAAAAATTCAACAATTAAATCTCAGGGAACACGTTTGCATAAAAAAACCAGAAGTACTAAAACTTTCAGGTTAGCCTGCGTTCAAACGGTCCATGCGCTATCTATTCATTATCGATTTTAGAGATTTTTTTGAAGCATGCTACATCTGGTTTCAAACGAACCTATTGTGTGAACTGTTTGCACTATTGTATATTGTTTTTCATAATATGAATATACAAGAAACTGATTTATCTTGACATATAAACCATTATACAACCTAGTAAAGGCGCTTTCGGAACGTCTATTATTTTCTAGTGATGACGTGTATAGGCAACCAACTTGTTCTAGTTTGTAGTAAGACTGTTTTTTTTTTTTTTGGAGCAAAATTTGCAATTTTATCAAATATGATTCATTCACATTATTTTTAGGACCAGAGTACCTGTGTCCATACAGTTGTAGCTTTTTTTGAACCGTTGCCGTACCAGTGAGAGCGTAAAAGTATTTTACACTGTATGAACAAGCATTTTGACACACACACAGGCGCTATTTTGACATTAAAATACTACCTTAAACTAATTTTCCTGCATATCTTATGACGAACGCCTTTCGCAGCATGAACAATATTTAGTAAATCTCAATTTCCCAATTCAAAAGAATATGCATTGTGACGCTATACTGGACCCCAATCATAAACACTCTTTGCTGAATGCAAAAGTAAATGAATATTGAGTGTCATTAACACTTTTAACGGTTGATCGGTCACTCCATTTCAAAAATTCGAATATTGTCCTTTTATAGAATATTAGCTGCCCCCGTCGCGGCTTCGCCCGCATCCAAATTTAATGACCTGACCTACAACCGCGCCTAACCTAACCACCGGCATACAACTACATAAAATATGCTCTCAACTGAATAATCAATCTTATCCGTAAAATTTTCACTTGTAAATATTGGGTCAAGGTTAGACTTTTTTGATTTTCTATCTGAATACGATTATTTGTATTATAATTATATAAACTGAGATTACTCTTAATTAGGCTATCACAGAATCTTTCTCCATTTGTATCGTCATATTCACAATTTAAACTGACATGGTGAGCATTAAAATATCCCAAAAAACCGAATATTTATCTTTTTGAACATCACTGAAAATTTGATTCCATTGATTTTCCAATAAAGTGAGACCAGGAGATCGATAACAAAGAATTAGATCGAAAGGAGGATTTACATTAGTAATAGATATACCTGGTAATTTGACAGTGGAATCAGGACTGTTCAGGTCGTCCATTATTTTAAAGGCTAAGTTGTTTCGCAGTAATACCAAAATGCTCCGCATCGTTAGTCATGGTCTTGGCGGTATGTCTTAGAGCCAGCAATATTGAAGTTTCTCTCTTCGTCATTTGCGTCGGATAACCATGGCTTAACACACATAAATGCATCAATTTCATCGAGATTTTGCTCAAGTTCATTTTTCTTATTTGCAACACTTCTAGCATTCCGAAGCAGAATTTTTAGATTTTCATTTATAACTTGCTGATTGTCATTCGTTGTAAGGTAGTTAATATTTAGATTATTGTGAGTTTTTTACTATAATTTGGTTTATTCAATTTTTAGGTTTGTGAGAAACTTAAACCAGAATCACTAAACTGTTGGTCAATTTTTTTTTTTAATTCTTGAAAGTCTTCTTTTAACATTGTTATTTGTAATACAATTGTTTGGTGGAGTAATCACTGACACAAGGTCGTCTAAGTTATTTGTACATTTATTTGCCAGTTCAATGACGTTTGCATGGTTGTAGGATTCAGCTGGAAAATTTTGGAAAACTTTCAAAATTAACTATTGGCGTCGTTAATGCTTCGTTGAAAGCCTGTTTTGCAGGGAGCAGAACATCACACATGTCGAATTTTTTGTCTTTTTCAGTCGTTTCATCATCTGGTTTGCATTTTTTTGCTTCAGGTTTTTTAAGTGATGATTTTAAATCTGTTTTATTTGGTTTGGTAAAAGCTGTATTTGCTTTTGAATTTGTTATCAGACTTTGTACTTTCCGTCGACGATATTTTTAGTCTTTTTGAACCAGTAAAAACTATAGATGTTGTAGGATCAATGTCCATATTTTCATTTGCTTTTCCATAGTTGTCAGTATTTATTTGGGCAGTATTAGTACTTTCCATGTTTGGAAAAGATTACTGCGATTAAAGGACATTTGTAGCGCGTGTTCAATAGCACTTGGATATACTTTGGCGGTGTGCCCGTTTTGTTTAGAAATAAACCAACGCGTGGATATCCGTGCTGAATTAAATCCAATTGGTGGTGTTATCGTAATGTATTTGGTGGGATTCTGGTAAGAAGTGTTTTCTTCTTCTTTCTTGATGTGAACTTGTCTGTTCGTCAGACTTGGGCACAGAAGCCAGGCCGATAACCCCTGATTTATTGGATATGTCAGCTTAACTACAGAGCAGGGTAAGAGCCGTGGCTATCCGTCAGGCTGCAGCTTGCCAGGTGTTGTTCCCGAACACGGGTTTCCTAGTGCCGTCTAACTACCGGGGTGGCTACAAGCCGTCTGCTAATTTTATTCGATATATAACCTAGATTTTAATAACTTCAAATCGAAGCAGATGCGTTGAGTCTTCTAACAATTTAACAAATCACAAGTTAAATCATACAAAATGAAAGTTAACAAAAAAATTGAATAAAATAAAAATTACAGAATTTATCGGTTCTACTCCTGCTCTAAATTCAATGGCAAAAGTGTTTTCGTTCGAAATTCGTGAATTTCAAAGCGTTATGTTCCGCATCAGTATAGAGACCGTGTGCAAAATTCACAGCAGCGCCAAAACGATTCTATTTGTTCCAACCGACGAGCATTTTCCCCTGTCTACGTCAATGACTCAGCCAATCATAAACTTCCGGGGTTACGCCATGGCACGAAATTAACCAATCGTTTTGAATCGTTCTGTCGCATAAGGACAGTTAATAATGGTTTAATCGGTATTTCTGAGACTATCGTAATAACCGATAGCGCAACAACTAATCTTCACTTTTATTACACCGGGAGAAGGCATTTTTTCGATAAACATATTTGTTCTTTCGACAAAATGATGACAAATAACCGCCAGACCATTTGTCAAAGTTAACGAAAGTCCTGTCGATAGGGACAATTTTGGCCACTCGCAGCGCTACTCGTACTCACGCTCAGTCCCTGTAGTCAACCTCACATCAACGAGATCGCTAACCGCTGCCTGCTGTGTACTCGGTTGCCTACATGCCGGCGCTTAGTGTACATGGTTGCCTAATTGCCGGCGTTTAGCGTTCTTTTTCAACTGGTCATATCTCCCGAACGCGACTTCAGGGACCACATATTCTTTGAGTTAATTTACTCAGCTGGACCGCCTCTATAACCCCTACTAGTTTGGTCACTTGATGCTGGGTCACCCTCTGTATACATAATGAAGTTTTCTTGACTATTGTTGTAAACAAGGAGAGGATGGAATTCTTGGGTGTGACTGTCAATTCCAATGAAAGTGTTATACTTTATTCAGACGTTTCGGTCGGAGCATAGCCGGCTATCCTCAGTTATTGATTTACGACTTCCATTTACTTTTTTTTCATCATGATGTTGGTTGAAGGCGTGAAAGCGGTGAACACTTCACACGATAGAAACGTCTGAATAAAGTGTAACACTTTTATTGAAATTGACCGTCACATTCAAGAATTCTATCTGGTCCCTCTAAATACATTCGGGTCTCCCATCAGTGCCGGGCAGGGATGAAACGGGAAGAGTTTTTTTTTTCCATCCATCTTCGATCTCCGCACTCACCGACGGATTTTTCTTCGTTTCTCTGATTAATATCAAGCGCTCGCGTTAGACACATTAAGTAGATGTATCGTGTACAATCTAGATAGCCGCTTTGATGAAAAAGAGAAAACTCACTGACAGCACTATTCAGATGTCAACTAACGAAGAATGTAATCCGCAGCTTATCGTAAACACTCAAAAACAAATAAAAAAGAGGTTGCTAAACGTGTAAGATATACACTGAGAAAAATTCCGTTTGTTATAAAAAATTATTATAGTTAAATTATATAGTTATTATAATAACTAGAAAAATTCAGTAAAACAGGTATTTTCAAGTCACCTGAAACTTTTGAATTTGTACTCTTTACCGATTTTTATCGCGAAAAAATATATATGACTTTTTCATGTCAGTCTGATGATCGGCCGAGTCCGGTCTAAATGGCTTAATACAGGAGTGAAATGAGTTACACTCACAAACAAGCCACGAATACACACTGTCTCAAACTGTGCCTCTTGCGAAGAAATCTTCAACTTCTACAAATACATGGCAAACGACGAACCAAAACAAATTTCGCATACAGGTGATGGGAGAAATTAATGACATTGTAGTCAGGCGGCTAGGTGGTCTAGTGGAGTAAGTCTCCGGTAAAGCATCTCTAGACACCAGGTTCGATTCCTGGCTCCGTCGTTAATTTTTCAAGTCACCTGAAATTTTCGAATTTGTACTCTCTTAAACAGATATCGTTATAAAAACTGTGAATATTGTTGGAATTATGAAAAACGAGGTACACGTAACCATTTTGCGCTATTGTCGATCCTTTTTTGGTAATTGAAACGCAAAATCAGTTTTTTCGGTTTACTGTACTTTTTTAATTAAATATGGCGTAAGCGAACGCGCCGTTCGTAAATGAAAGAAAGAAAGACTAGAAATAGAAGATGCAGTGAATGCAGGAAAAACAAAATTTCAAAAGAAAAAATCGACAACGTCCAATCGTGATCTTGAATTGCTCAATTGGTATTCTAAAGCTGTAAGCAAAGAAAATCTCATATCTGGTTCAATTTTGACACGGCAGGCTCCAGTCATCAATCACGAGATTGGCGATTCTGCTCATTTCAAAGCAAGTACAGAGTGGTTCGAGAAGCGGAGAATTCATGCTTTACAAAATGTCAAGATTACAGGGATACATACTACATAAATAATTTTCCCTACGAATAATTACGGTTTTGTGCGAATTCATCAGATACGAAATACATAATACGAATTATTACACCGGCACACAGAAAAAAAGCGGTCTATACATTTGATCAGGCCCATCTAGAATTATGTATTTCGATGCGCTGAATCCAAATCTGAGGTCCATTCGGCTCGTAACCCCTCCAAATTTCGAGCAGATTACAAAAAAGCGCTAGAAATCGCTAAAAATCGTAAAAAGAGTACAGTTATGAAAATGGAAAAAAATTTCTTTAACCAGATCGAGTATGTTTCTTACGTATTTTATTGCACTGAATCCGAATCCGAAGTTCGTTGGATCCGTACATCGTCCAAATTTGAGTAAATTGCGAAAAAAAGACTATACATAGCAAAAACTTGTAAAAAAAAGCCATGAGATAGCAGAAAATATCAAAAAATAGCATTGATCTTACCCACAGCAATAAACTAAACGTGATTACTTCAAAATTATGCTATAAAATTTATAGATTGTAATTAAAATGTAAAAAAAATGCTCGTATCGAACTCTTTTTTCTTCGAATGATCTATGCAGTGGGTTCCTCTTTCAATTTATATTTTCTGTCGTTATTTCTCTGTTTAGCGTCCAGCAAAAATCGGCCATCATGTCGACGTTCCACCTTCCTTGATAGCGATTCTTCATTTCACTTATGTCTTGATGAAATCGTTCTCCTTGTTCTTCACTCTAATCTCCAAGGTTTTTCTTGGCATAGAATTCTCTTCAGGACTTGTCGATTAAATTATCACACTGGTACTAGGTTGAGGATGCTCACTTGTTAATGAAGAACTATCACTGATTTCACAGATTTTAGGCATTTTTGCAAGTTTCAACCGACAATTGGGATCGAAACTAGGGGCAAGGCCTGAATATGAGAATCCAATATGGCGGATATAAGTGGGCTACCAGCAAACGATTTACTACCATTCACTACACGTTAGCACGTACATGCGCTTACTTTATACAGTTATTACCTTGAAAAAGAGAAATTAAAATGATAAGTATTGCGGAAATTTGTGCTTGGGCTGGAGCAACTCCCAGCAGTCGGAATTTTTTCCAGGGAGAGCGTCTTTTAAGTGCAGAACACGTAGTTTAGTGCGGTAGAAGTGCAGGGAGTGACAGGCAGCGTACCGAGATTCTAGCATTTTGTTTACAAACATCAGGTTACAAAGAACGACCTCACGAAATAAATGGCGAATTCACTAATAACGGACGAATCTTGTCGAGAAATTGCAGCTGTAAGGCAGGATTAAGCGAGAAATTCATACACATATTAGCAATGCTATTGTATTGTAACAGGTAAGCATAAAATAACCTAGAACTTCCTTTTTAATCTAGAAAGATATGAATATAACATCATGTAAATAGAAAATTAAATGTAACATACGAATTCCAGGAAGAACTTAGAGAACTTGGAGGTTACGTCGTGCACAGACAAAAAATGTCTTTGGAGTTCCCGTCAAAAACAATCATCGGAAAATCTTTACAATCCCCTACCTTTGGCGAATCATGATTGCTTTAAGGACTGCAATGATAGAATAATGGAAATTTCAGACGATTCGAGGGGAATAATTAGAGAAAACTTGGTTGCATGCAATCCTCTCTCTGCTTTAGCGAAACATGCGTAATTTATTTCAATTCTTATCTTATTATATATTTTTTTTTAATCAATTCGAATTTTATACTCAACCATTAATTTTTTTACCAGACATCTATTTTTACAACTTTACTCTTGATCAATTATTGTTCATAGGAATTAATTTGTACATTAGATTTTTCAATTTAAATTCAACTGTTGTGCTTTTATTGAAGTTATATTATGGAAAGCTGGATCAAGGAACAACAGTAACGCCAATGAATTGTGATGTATCATAGATAGTAGTTATTTTCTAATCAAACTTTTGTGTTAAACAGGTCTGGAAGGCATGGCCCTGTGCTACCATATAATCAGAATGACCTTTCAGAAATTCAAAGAAATGAGATCAGTGAAATTGTTATTTTTTCTTCAGAATCCTCGTTAATGGAAAATCTGGCAGGGATCCTATTTAAACCATTAAGGATCTGCTGCGAAACTGTGTTAGGTACATTAGATGGTGACGTTGCAGCAATATGTGAGGAAAGCGCAGCTTCGTATGCCACGTGGAAAAGAGAAAGGCAATTTAGGATCACAGGTTCCAGATGCTATGATCTGTACACATACATTAGTAACAAAAAACCTAATTGACCCGAACAGTCAGTAAAATATTTTTATCCAAAAACATTTAGTAATATATTTGTTAAGCATGGTCTTAAATTTGAATCATCCGCTCGAGTAGTGTACGAAGCTGAAAGGTTAGCGAAAGTTATTGTGTGTGGATTAGTAGTATCACCGCAAAATTCTTTCCTAGCATATTCTCCAGACGGAATTGTATTTCAAAACGGCAAACCTCACAAAGTAATTGAAATAAAATGTCCGTTTTCTGGCAAAACAAAGAGTATTGGAGAAACCCTCAAAGACCTCAAGTTTTTAACGATTAAGGAAGGAAATATTTGCCTGAAAAAGAAGCACAAGTATTATGGCCAAGTTCAATTTGGCATGGCACTTCTAAATCTAAAAGTAACTGATTTTTTGATTTATGCTCCATTTGATAATTAATAGTATCATGATATTGTCAGTGGATTTAGATGAAACTTTTGTTTCGCTATTGTTTCCTGCCTTAAAAGCCCTGTACTTCAATGAAATATTACATCAGGTTTGTTTGAAAGAAATACTGTAATTGTTACGGATTGTAGCTATTTATTATTATATACTTCACCGTATTAAATACAATTCACAACCTCAAAAATACATTTTATTTATACATCGCACCCTTGGAATAAACTAGTTAATTATTATTTATTCAGTCTTTTACAAATTTGCCGTCTTTCAAAATAGGCGAATTTAGGTTAACTAAAGCAGAAATAATGGTTAAAATTTGTTTGCTCTTCTTAGCCAGATTAACTGTCATTCTACTGCCCGAGATTTCAAAAACCTTTAACCTTTGGTTAGTGCTGTAACGGTCTTTTCGTTTTCGCGGTTTGTTTCGACCAGGATTAACTCCAACTGCGGAGCCTCTCGCAATTAACGAAAATCATCCGCTATCAATTTACTTTTTATTGTTTTTTATTGTTTTTATTTAAAACAAAATTTCGGATGTTGGTATGAGCGAAGGACATGCATCGATAAATGGAAGTCGAATAAAAGAAAAGTATAAATATAACAGAAAATAATAAATAAATTGTATAAATAAAATGAGGACGGCGGACATCTAGGACAACAACAATTCCATAAACGGCATACTCATAAAATTACAGATAAAATAGTACAGGTCAGAATATATATAAAACTTATCATAAGCGTGTCATTGAGGATATTCTTCATATCCCAGTTCCCATTTCTTGAGTTGCGCTCGCTAATTCCGTGCCCGGCCAATTCGAATCCCCTCGTCCGTCATATCTCGGTGGTTTTTCCTTGATCGGGAATCCGTATGCGTTTTACTTCAATTCGTCGGTTGTATTTATTCGTTCGTGATGATTACTTTATTTAGAGCGCACTCTGATGACGATCAACCTTCATCCGTCGTCTCCCGCTTATATTCTTCGATCGATTGCTAACCCGTCGTCTCTCGCTTACACTTCTCGATCGATTGCCTATACATATGTCATATCACCGCTTAGATGAACCCCCTCCCTACGGACCTACCTATTACTGAGTCCCGTAGTCACTGCTTTGGCGGCTAAATTCAACTGTTACAGTGTGTTCAATATGCACTCTAGCTTTGGCAATATTGGAGTTCCGGAGTGCATCCGATTGTGAAAATTGAACTTGATTCCTCAAAAACGGTGGGCTTATCAATTTTATATCACGGTCTTTACATATATCATGAATTAAAAAGTCTTTATCGATCATTTTAGCATTCTTTTTTTTCTAACAAGTTTATTAGAGAACTCTGTTCAAATATAGCCTTATCCGATACTCGTCCTCCGTATGGTTCACTGATGAATGAGATAAGACCACCTGGGATGACACACGTCATGACTTTCACTGTAATTGAAGTTTTGTAATAAGAATATGTAAGTGATTCGCAACACAGTTTTTTTGATTTTTGTATATATATTTCACTGCAGTCGAGTACAATACGAACGTCTTCGAAGATTTGAAAACATGTAGGCAAATTTCTAGAAATTTCTTCTCTAGATGGCAAAGAGATTGCAACTTTTAAGCATTCATACAGAATGTCTAGTACGCAATAAAATATCTTTTTGCAATTCTGAGGAGTATAGCATTGGAATAATACCGACAGTAATGCATACGGAAGATTATGCTTTACTTTCATGAACGTCATGATAACTTTTCCTTCGATATCCATTTTAGAAAGTGAATCATCTTTGCTCACAAGCTTTATCGTATCAACAATTGCTCCAAGTATTTGAAAGGATTCAATTCCGGTCACAGTACTTAAGTTTTCATCATTTTTCAATAGATGACGAAAACTTGTAAACAAATCACCATTTTGTACCTGAGTTCCAATATGAACTACTGTAGGAATGTTATTAGATTGCACTTGATGTTATCAAACATTCCCCACATCTGCTGCGGTGTCGTCGTCGTCCCTTTGTAGATTGGATGTTTCTGTTTCACTTTGGCTTAATTCTTTATCATTATTCTCTCTATCACCGATCGTACATACTGTCTGTTTTTCCAATAGCATGCTGTCGTTTTTTGAAATCGTTTCAAGTAATCTCTGTTTCGGCAAGGTATCGAATAGTTAAATGTGTGTCTCGCGACACTCAAAATCGTCCTCGCACATGTACGCACACTCGCGTGCAATGTTTACTTGCCGTCTCTGCGTCAAATCTCGCCGCTTGCCCGTGTCGCGACTCAAAACCCATCAGCTGTATCTCATGTATTGTCTACTATCTCGAAATCACGTATGTGTATAATCTATGTGTTCTCTCGCTCTGTAAAATCTTCACTCTCTGTAACGTTCTCTTGCGATACGGTCTGTATCGCCGCATCAAAACCAATAAAAATTCTCGGTTACTATTAATCATCATCTCTCTCCATCTCAAAATCACTTTCGTTTCATTCACACTCGTTCTCGTCACTAATTCGCGGATCCCACGTCGATGATCCATATCTTTTTGCCATCTCTCTAAACATTTTTTGGTCCTTCGAGCCGGATCAGTCGCGAATCGAATCGGATCATTCGCAAATCGAGTCGAATCTTTCGAATCGTTGCGACTTACGGGAAAACGAATTAGCTAGTGAGTGAAACGGAACTATCGCGTGTGCATCAAGTTGCGAAAGTTCACGTTATCAAAGTGAACAATCTCGTTATCGGTGAAAACCATCAACAAAAATCAGTCGCGTCCGTTATATTCAAACGTGCGGTGTCCTCTGTAGTGACCGTGACTAAGATCTGAGCGTCAACAACACCGATCTCTCGAAGTGTGAATCGCGTCGCGCTACTATCAGTGTGTTTGTGTCTCGTTCGTGAAAACTCAGTTCGTCGCGTGAGTTTAAATCCTCTAGTACATCAACATGTCGATCGGAGAACATATCGAACGTCAAAACGACTACATTTGGCGCATCTCTCGTGCCGTCGACAACCTGCGCAAGCTCGGTGAGGCAAAAGTCACTTACGGGCAGGTGAAGTCGCGGCTTAATGCTTTAAATTCAAGTTGGAATAAGTTCCAAGAGAATCACGAAAAGATCAGCGAGATCAAGTTCGCAGCAAAAGGTGATCAACTCGACGCGATCAAAAAGCTTTCGTACTTCGCGAAAGATTATTACGGGCTGTGTGAAGAGCACTTCTTGAGTGGCGAAGGAGTGATGCTTGATCTTCTCGAATCGCTAAAGCCTGCGCCTGCAGCAACCGCGCAAGCCGCTGCAGCTCCTCAAGACGCACCAGCAGGAGGATCATCAAAACGGTTACCGCGTATCGAACTGCCCACTTTCGCGGGCAGCTACTCAGAATGGAAGCCGTTTCACGACCTCTTCTCGTCGATGATTCGCGAAAATTCGCAACTTTCGGAAGTGGAAAAGCTGCACTACCTCAAAACCAGTGTGACCGATGAACCGTTACAACTTATCAAAAACATTTCCCTCACCGCAGAAAGCTTCCCTCGAGCTTGGGAAACTCTCGTCTCACGATACGAAAACAAACGGCTTCTGACTGATTCTCATCTCGCGACACTTTTCGCGATTCCTCGTGTCACTAAAAAATCATCATCGGAACTAAAGAGCTTGCACAGCAACACTTGCGAAGCTCTTGGCGCGCTCGAACTTCTCGATGGTCCCGAGAAATTAGGGGATCACATGATCGTGCACATGACGATTCGCAAGCTCGATCCAGCATCTCTCGAAGAGTGGGAGAAAAGTGTTAGCGAGAAACCCGAGCCCCCCTCGTTTGCGGAGCTCAAGGCGTTTCTTATCGGTCGCATCCACACCCTCGAAGCCGTGGAGCAAGCTCATGCTCATAATCAAATCGCGACGTCGAAACCGCACTCATCGCAAGGAAGGTCAAATCTTCGGACGACAAGGTCACATACGGCGCAATCAAAGGAACAGTCATGTGCTTGTTGCAAAGGCAACCACTACATCGCGTTCTGTTCGACCTTTCGCGACAAATCTCTGGATCAAAGAAGGGAGGTGGTTTCTGCGAAAAAGCTTTGCTTCAATTGTCTCGGTCCACATCAGCAGAAGGACTGTCGATCCAACAAAACGTGTCGCGTGTGCAACGGTCGACATCATTCCTTGCTGCATCGAAACTCTTCCTCAATCTCGACAGCTGCTAACAGCGGTACATCTCAAGGACAGGCTGCAGTAGCGCAACCTGCAGTGCAGAACGCACCGATCTCGAATAGCGCCTCTCAGGTGAGCAACCACTCAGCTCAGCCTACAATGATCAAGCGCTCTCCAGTTCTTCTCGCCACAGTGCAATTGATGGCCTCGAATCCGGAGACTGGAGAAAGAATCATCGCTCGCGCTCTACTCGATCAAGGATCCGAAAGTTCATTCGTCACGGAGTCGCTAGCGCAACAATTGCGATTACGTCGGCATCAAGCAACGATACCGATCATTGGCGTCGGAGCTCATCAATCGGCAGTGACTCGCGGCATCGCGACATTGCAACTCCAATCTCGTGCTCACACCTCGTTCTCGTGTCAGGTGGAGGCACTCGTGCTTCCACGACTCACATCGTATCTACCCTCATTTCGACTTCTCCTCGAAGACTGGCCTCATCTACGAGGACTCAACCTCGCGGATCCAAGCTTTGCACATCCCAGTCAAATCGACGTAATTCTCGGAGCTGACATCTACAGCAACATCATTAGTCAAGGAGTTCGAAGAGGAGCACCAGGAACACCAATCGCGCAAGAAACTCAGTTCGGTTGGGTCCTCTCCGGCTGCGTTTCAGCGGAGGCAGCAATCCCCTCGTATGGCGCAGTCCAAGGCTTCCAATGCTCCCTCGATCACGAACTGCTCGATCTCGTGCAGCAGTTTTGGAAGCAGGAAGAAGTGTCGAAACCTTTGGCACTAACTTCCGAAGAAGAGCGTTGTGAGCAACACTTTCGCGAAACGGTTTCTCGAACTGCTTCCGGTCGTTACGTAGTTCGGCTGCCGCTCAAGGACAATTCGGTAGAGCTCGGCAATTCGCGGAATCCCGCGCATCAAATGCTCCTTCGTTTGGAGAAACGGTTCGGTAGCGACGCGAAACTCAAGGAGGCTTACTCGAGCTTCCTTCGTGAATATCGTCAACTCGGGCACATGCGTCGCGCTATCAATATACCTGAAGACAATTCCCGCGTGTTTTATCTTCCCCATCACGGTGTAGTTCGCGACAGCAGTTCAACAACAAAGTTGCGTGTCGTGTTCAACGGGTCTCAAAGAACCAACCTCGGACTCTCTCTCAATGACAATCTTCTCGTCGGTCCAAAAGTGCAAACCGACCTCGCGGACGTTCTCTTACGCTGGCGACAATATCCAGTCGCGTTCTCATCAGACATCGTCAAGATGTACCGACAAATTTTGGTCCACAATGATGACCAAGATTTTCAGCGAATCCTCTGGAGGGAAGAACCAGAGCTACCGATTGAAGAATATCAACTGACTACGGTAACGTATGGTCTTGCAAGTGCTCCGTATCTCGCGATCCGTGTTCTTCATCAACTCGTTCACGACGAAGGTAAGCAGTATCTCTTTGCGAGCCACGTCATTCTCGAAAACACGTACGTCGACGACATCCTCTCAGGAGCAGAGGACGTTGATCAAGGTCGCGAGAAAATCAACGAACTCAATCAATTGCTCAAGGCGGGCGGCTTTGAACTTCAAAAGTGGACTTCAAGCCACCCAGAAACTCTCGTTGACATTTCTCGAAACCATCAAGAGATCGCGATGCATCTGAATCTCGATCAAAGTCCATTCTTTCGGGCTCTCGGTCTTGCGTGGAGACCAGACATCGACGCGTTCGCGTTCTCTCCGCAAATTCATCAAACTCGGGACAATTTTACGAAACGAAAAGTTCTCTCACAAACCGCGCAGCTCTTTGATCCTCTCGGATGGCTCTCGCCGATCACGATCAGAGCCAAAATCTTTATGCAGGAATTGTGGGCACTCGGTTTCGACTGGGACGAGCCCTCGCGATGGATCGAGTTTCTACAAGATCTTCAAGGCATCTCAGCTATCACCATCCCACGATGGATCGGGTTAAGTTCAGCATCTCTCGGGATAGAGATCCACGGTTTCGCGGACGCCTCTCAAAGTGGATTAGGCGCAGTGATCTACGCGCGAACGTATATCAACACTCACGAAGTGCGCGTTTCACTAGTGTGCGCGAAAACTAAAGTAGCGCCGCTAATGAAGGTGACAATTTCTCGTCTCGAACTCTGTGCTGCGAATCTTCTCGTCCGGTTGATGTGTCATGTGGAAAAGACTCTTAATTTCGAAAACACCCCGGTTTATCTGTGGACGGATTCCACAGTCGCGCTCGCGTGGATCAAAAGCCACCCATCGCGGTGGAAGGAATTCGTTCGTAATCGCGTAACGGAAATCCAAGAGTTCGCGCGCGCTCGTTGGTATCACATCTCGGGTTTTGAAAACCCCGCTGATCTTGCGTCTCGTGGTGCATCTCCGGAGCAACTCCAAAAATCAGAACTTTGGACCTTCGGACCATCCTGGCTCTCGAAGCCTTCTGTCAATTGGCCATCCTCATCTCTGCGACCGGAAGAAAACATTCATCTCGAGGAAAGAAAAGGGCTGTCGACGCACATCGCAACTGCTAAGCCGCTACAAATCTGGGATCTCGTCGATCGCTACTCAAAACTATCGACTCTCCTCAAAGTCACATCATTGTGTAAACGCGCAGCAAATCGGTTCCTCGCGAAGACGACATCGAATCGCGTAAACACGTCTATCACTGTCGGACCGATCTCTACTCTCGAGTTGAGCGACGCCCAACTGTTTTGGACCAAGGTGACCCAGCAGGCGTACTTTGCAGAAGAAATTCGCCAAATCGAGACAAGCTCAAGTTTCACTCGAAGTCATCCACTATCGCGACTCATGCCGTTCATCGATTCGAACGGATTCCTCAGAGTCGGTGGTCGACTGAATCACTCATTGCTTTCGTATGACGAAAAGCACCCGTTCATCTTGCCTCGCGAATCATCGTTCTCCACATTGGTCATCGATCATCATCATCGGTTGACGCTCCACGGTGGTCCGCAACTCACTCTCGCTACAATCCGACAGCGGTACTGGATCCTGGGAGGAAGAGTACCGATCCGCATGTTCATACATCGTTGCGTTCCTTGTGCGCGTCATCGCGCCACCCTCAGCAGCCAACAGATGGGCCAACTCCCTCAGTTTCGAGTCACGCAATCAAGGCCGTTTCTTCACTCTGGCGTTGACTACGCTGGTCCATTCTCGATTCGAGCCTCCCGCGGAAGAGGAGCGAAATCATGCAAGGGATATATCGTTATCTTCATCTGCTTCACGACCTCGGCTGTGCATCTCGAGCTAGTTTCGGACTACACGACGGAGGCATTCATCGCGGCGTACAAACGCTTCACATCTCGACGAGGAATTTGTGCCTCAATCGCAAGCGATTGTGGAACGAATCTCGTCAGCGCAGACTCAGAACTTCGCCGTCTTCTCGCTGCATCGTCAAAGGAGTTCTCAGAAATCGCAAACATCCTCGCATCACACGGAACCCAGTGGCGGTTCAATCCTCCCTCCGCGCCTCATTTCGGTGGAAAATGGGAAGCCGGAGTGAAATCAGTCAAATTTCACCTCAAACGAGTCATCGGAGAAGCTACTCAAACGTTCGAGCAATTCGCGACGTTCCTCACGCAAGTAGAAGCCACGCCTAATTTTCGACCTCTTTGCGCTATCTCGGACGATCCACGGGATCCAAGTGCCTTGACTCCAGGACACTTTCTCGACGGCTCAGCATTGAACACAATTCCTGAGCCGTCACTCATCGAGGTGCCAGTTTAACGGCTATCGCATTGGCAACACTCGCGTCAAATGCTGGAGCATTTTTGGAAACGGTGGAGTACGGAGTATCTTCAGTCCTTCCAAAACCTCTCGAAATGGCAGACTCATCACGGGAACATCAAAATCGGATCCATCGTTCTCGTAAAAAACGAAAATCTACCTCCATCTGTGTGGCCCCTCGCGAAAGTGATCGAAGTGCATCCGGGAACCGACGGTCTCGTTCGCGTTGTGACCGTTAAAACGAAATCCTCTGTGTTAAAACGTCCAATCGTAAAATTGTGTGTGCTTCCAGTGTCCTCTTAAGGCAATTATTGACTCTAAGAATAAATAACGCACGGCGGGCGGCATAATCTAATTTCGAGATCGTTACCGATAGCGAAGCGGGCGGTATGTTTCGGCAAGGTATCGAATAGTTAAATGTGTGTCGCGCGACACTCTAAATCGTCCTCGCACATGTACGCACACTCGCGTGCAATGTTTACTTGCCGTCTCTGCGTCAAATCTCGCCGCTTGCCCGTTTCGCGACTCAAAACCCATCAGCTGTATCTCATGTATTGTCTACTATCTCGAAATCATGTATGTGTATAATCTATGTGTTCTCTCGCTCTGTAAAATCTTCACTCTCTGTAACGTTCTCTTGCGATACGGTCTGTATCGCCGCATCAGAATCAATAAAATTCTCGGTTACTATTAATCATCATCTCTCTCCATCTCAACATCATTTCGTTTCATTCACACTCGTTCTCATCACTAATTCGCGGATCCCACGTCGATGATCCATATCTTTTTGCGATCTCTCTAAACAATCTCTCTGATCTTTTTTACCTCTGGTGGCATTTTTCTGGCTAATTTTTACAGAATTTTTGAGTGATTTCTTTTGTGATGGAAGATCTGAAAAAAATTAGTGGAAAAACATTGGAATTAGCATTTTACAATAATTATTTAAGCTATTGTGTCTTGTAATTTTAGGAATAATTTTAGTTGTAATGAATAACGTCACTTTGCAGTGAAGTGGAAGGTTTTACTTACCGGGAAATATATAATCCTCTCGTTTGAAATGGAGCGAACAGACACGCATATTCGGAGAAACGGTCACATGATTTATTATTCGTTACTATTTTGATTTGTTAATTTTTTATTCTAGGCTTTCTTACAATTTTTTAAAGAATAATTTCTAGGATATTTTTTTTTTGATGCCACATTGAATATTCCATCATGAAAAATTTAAAATGTTTGAGTCAAAGGTATTTTCAATCCTAGATTTTTTTTCTGGAGTTTTATTTTTTTAAGTCATTGTAATATTGAGAAATATCAAGATCTGAAACAAACTGAAATTTTATTAAAAAAAAAAATTAAAAAAATTATCGGCACACCTTAATATTGAGATAGAGTATTGAAATTTGGAGGATCTTCTTTTTTTAAGGTTAACTTTTGGTTTTTCAACTGGGAGCACAAACTGTTTTTTTAACGATCAGTCTAATATATATATATGTGTGTGTGTGTTGAATGATGGTCAAATTATCATAATCAGTATAGATGCTACGACACATCACGAGAAGTTAGCATCTCGTATAATTGAAACTTTGTTTTCAAGAATAACTCATCATATTGTTAAATCATGTTTGATTCCATGGAATTCTTCTGATATCTTTAATTTGCAGGTCCTGCGATCGAATTTCGTTGAGATGCTGTAAGACGCTAAGCAAAGTAGGCATTTCATTTTTCGCGAATGCTTTTCTTGGGGCAAAATGTAGAACTATTCGAGATACAGCAGGAAGATCTAGAACCCGATTTCAAAACCTTATAAAAAAGAGAATGAAAGAAAAATGCAAATACATCGCTTTGATCCTTTACACTTGCAAGATAAAAACGACATTCCCATTTCAAAATCTTATAAGGAAGAGAACGTCAGAAAAAAGAACTTGCAAGTAATATTACGGTGATTAGGTCTATTGGAGATGCCACGTCAAAAAAAAAAAAAAGAACGGACCTGAAACCTTACCCCGATGGTGGTGTGGAAAAGGGTTATTCCAATAAAAATAATATTAATTTCATTCCACAGTGGTATTCAGTTGGTAAATGAATCGTGAAAATATATTTTGACGGTCCTTTTTCTGTTTGTCGTTAGCTTAAGACCTTAAATATGAAGTGTAGTAAAAAAAAAAAAAGAAATGTAGCAACAAAAATTGTAAAAAATTCAATTCCCTACAAGGTACTTGACGTTCATTCATGCCCTAAGGTTAAAAATAAACGAAATAATGCAACAGTTTCACTTCGCCGCTTTTCTCAGGCTCACAATTAATTCGAAAAATATCGATCTTTGGAAGAAACATGTAAGGACAAAAGTTGTGGGAAATTAACTTTTCTACAACTTCTGGCTCTATAATTTTTCGTTCAAATTGAGTATGGTCGAGTTACTCACGAAAAACAGAGCTTCATAAAATTCAAAATGTCGGACATACGCAAAAGCCGGATTTGGTCGCCATTTTGAATTTAGACTGCCAGTCACTCTTCCCAACGATTCAATTAATAGTGACAATGGAATTATTGCAATGTTCCAAGTACACAGTGACTGGGCCAAGTCCACAATTCGAAAGAAAAACACGAGGCAGTAGTACATATTAACGAAAAAAAGGATTAGCTCGATGCCTCACTTAATAAAGCACTTAAGGACGTTGTATGCGAAATCCGAGCAAAAAGTTTGTGACGTCGTCTTTTATAAGAAATAGTGAATGCAATATTTTTTTATTGAAAATTGAATTGAGACGCCGTTAGAATTACGAAATATTCAAGATAAGAATAGTAAAAAATAAATTTTTGATCCGAAAAACGAAAAAAATAGTCGAAATCGTTCATGTTTTTGGCATCAAGAACGATATTTATCGCCGCGTCTGTACCCACTACAGCTGTAGAGCCCTGTCACGGATAGGGAACGCGGGGGACAATACTAACGCACGACACGAAAATTCGGTCGTGGCAGCGTCGCATGAACATAACCTATAGGCCACCCGAGCTTGAAACGAGTGACAAGTGATTTACCAATAGTGTTGAATTTTCGAAAGTTGTTGTCGGACGAATAAAAAAAAATGAAAAGTGGAAAGAACCCGCTATAAAGGCCGATTTGTGCGAAAAAAAAGCTGGATCGGAATTTAAAAGCAGTGGTCACATTGCGTGGAGGCAAAAAGAAAAAATCAAACATAACCTCCGAGGAAACCATTCCCGAAGGAGTTTGTGAAGGACGATCCATAGTAGAATTGCGGGAACTGGCCAAAAACTTGCAGTGTACGAAATGTCAGTGCTTTCTACACTTGAGAGACATAATTCAAGAAATGGTGAATGGTGTTAGCGTAAGCTTATTAGTCAAGTGTACGTCATGCGGGACTCTGAATGAGGTTCATTCTGGGAAAAACCACATCTCGCATAACCGACAAAAACTTTGTCACGACACCAATACAAAACTGGTACTAGGTGAGTAGAGTATAATATTTAGTCTTGTATAACAATAAATTTTGTTTCTTGCTGTACATTTTTTTCTTTGCGATTCCTTACAAATGTCTCGTTCATTGTTTGTTGCAGGCGCTATTCACGCTGGAATTGGCCGTACAGCTTTGGACAAGCTTTTGGCATGTTTGAACTGCCCTACAATCAATCCAGCATTGTTCAAAAAATATGAGCGTGAAGTTGGACTAGCCATTGAGCAAGCAGCGAAAGAAAGTTGCAGAGTTGCTGCTGAAGAAGAGCGTCAGTCTGTCATTTTCAACATCGAAAAACTTTGCACCGAGTTGTAAGATGCTATGTTATTGAATTTTCACATTGATAACAATTATATCTGTTTCGATGATTACACATGTAATTTGAAAAAAATATAAATTTAATAAAATGAAACATCCTTCTCATGTAAACGTAATATTGACATATTTGCACTTTATTAACACTCAATCCTATCCCCCTTTCTCTTAATAGGCCTTCACACATTGTGAGTGAAATTTACCCCGAGCTATCCACAATTCGCAATGATCAGGAAACTTATGATGAGAACAACAACAGCGAAACTGAACAGAAAGATTTCGATTCAGCATTGCAAACTGTTATTTCAAATAACATGATAAAAAAAATTGCTCAAAACGATATCAGTTACGATAATTTGAGAGATGTGTTGTCTGAAAATGGAGAACTCGGAATTGTAAAACTGTTATCGAATAGAGGGGACGATGGAAAAGTTCTCGTTACTAGAAGTAAAAAAACCCTGACGAGTATCGTCAAGTTGCTCCAAGATGTCTAAACCGAAGAGTGCTACGTACTTCGTTAAAGTGAAAGACATTCTTCGACTTCCGTCATTATATTCATAAGAGAAGGAATAATTCCAAAGAAGATAAATATTCTTATAAGCTTCATTTAAGTACAACCGTCCTTAGAGTATCTCATTTTATAAAAGTGTAAAATTGTTACGAATTTGAAAAAAAATTATAATGATGTACGTTATTAAAAAGTGATCATAGAGATTAAAAACATGATTGAATACAATTATTTTGGCAAAATTTTTCATCCCAACCTTTTTTCATAACCATCATTGTAATGACATTCAGTTATGAAAGTCATAAAAAAATTGAAAATTAATAAAAAATATAAAAATTAATATATAAATTATTAATTATTTTAAAAAAATTGAATAGTCAAAATCATGATTATCCGATAAATATATTGCTTACAATTATTATCATTCATAATCGTCAAGATTCCAATTGGAACTTCCGAATGTTGTGAGACGGGGGAATGAGGTTATGCTGCACAACGGACAACTCAGACGGCGTTGCCAGTTTGGAACAGCTGAGTGCTCGGGATTATTCTCCTCATGCAATCTTCACGAACTTTCCCTACTTTCGGAATTAATTACGAGATAACGACGTGGTGGAAAAATATTAAAAACTTCTAATGGATCCAAAATTTATTGAATAAGATGATACTAGTTTTTCAAGCATTTCTATCGACCCGTTTTCCAATAACATATGCAAACGTGAATTTTGTCAGGTATTTTGCGGATTTTCCCATAAGCCCTGTGTTAATTTTCGGATTTTCAAATTCTCATTTTCAGATTCTCAAATTTATTCTCAAACGACGTGGTCAATCGTATTGAAATTTGGCAAGAAATTTGGAAATATTACAATTAAAACTCGAGCAAAATTTCAACAAAATCTGTCGAAAAGGGTGTTTTGCACACAACGTCCTTAATTGCCGTATGAATGCTATGGTCATTTACTTCTGGGACCGATTTCAAGAACTCCCAGTTTTATTGTTGTTCAAATCTTATACCTGGCTTTCGGGTCCTTCTTCACCGCATCTGTGTAGGTAGTGTATATATGAGAGTTCTAATCCAAAGATGGCGGCGCTCCCTCCTAGCTCCCCCCTAGCCCCCCCCCCCATGCGACTCACGGCGCACCCTCTCTCACCCCCCCCCCCTGCCCGCCGGTCATTTTCGGCGGCTATTTCCATAGGGTTTGACACACACACCCACACACACACACACACACACACACACACACACACGCGCGCGCGCGCGCGCGCGCGCAAAATAATTCCTGTGGAGACTTGTTTGGCGCCGGAAAGCCACACATAAATCGGATAGGGTAAAAACCCGCTAGATCTATTGAAAAAATTCCAGGAAATTGCTCTTTGAGATGGTGCCGACAATGCACTTAAACCAATCTGGGATAGTGGGGGAGTGGTCCCCATAAAAATTCCTCGCACAATATGCGTGTCGAGACTTGTCCAATGGAAAAATTGTAGTGGGGGTGGGTGGTATATAAAGCGTACGTCTATCGTTATCGTCACTCTGTTCTCATCGTATTCTCATTGTGAACTGTTCTCGCTCGTGAAATAACCTCGAAACGCGATGGATCTAGCAAAAGTTAACCACGTCAGCCGCCTGGAGAATCTGCCAACCAAGAAGATGTCGGAACTCGAAATTGGGGGAGTGTATGACGTCATCGGGTTACGACTGGTCAAAACAAAATTCGGGGTACGTGTTCTGGCGACAATCGATGGAGAATACGTCTTCTTACCACCGAGAATCGCAAGAGTTCTACAAGAAGATTCCAGTCAGCTGACTGAAATGTGTAGCATGGCCGGAGAAAATCGTCTGCAAATGAAATACCTTGGTGGAGAATTCAACAAGTTCGAATTTTCATGCAGTTATGCGCCTTAAATGAACTATGCGATCCCCCTCTACTTCCACAAAATTCATCCACGAGGGGGTAAAAGCGGGTGTGCTGGAGATGGAATAGTCAGTCTTCCACATACAATCCGTCAGTATATAATCGAGCGCAACATTCCCACTCCTCAACATGGCGATGATCCTAGACGTGCAATGTTTTATCGGTCATAACATGAAGTTTGTACCCAAGGAAGTCGCAGTCGTAAATGTAAACGGGTCGGGTCTGGATTACATCATTTTCAAGCCGCCCTATGATTTGGCAAGCCTACCACTTGAATGTAGAGCTACCAATGTATGGTTGACGCACAATCACCACGGAATATCATGGAATGCAGGCAACAAATCTCACGAGGATGTGACGAAGATTGTGAGAAAAATGGTTGAAAATGCGTGTTACGTATACGTCAAAGGGGCGGAGAAGAAAGCATGGCTGACGGAGATCGTCGATGGTACAACGAGGGTTATTAATATGGAAATTAAAATATAATTCTAGTATCTTCCACACCTTCTCCGTATCACTCATTTTGAATAGGTGGAAACTTTTTTGAATTGGAGATTTATCATGCATATAAATGATGAGTGCAGCAGCATCAACTTTTCTATTTCGGCTTGCTCTTTTTACAGATTTTTCATCGCGAATCCATTTTGGAAAGAAAAAAAATGTCATCTCATTCGAGTGATGATGACGACGAGTGGTCGAGCGTTGATTGGGGCGAGGATGAGGAGGCTGAGGAAGAGATAATTATAGGCTTTTCCGAAGCAACACGCGAGTTCTCGTTGGAGGAGCTTCGGGATCTCGTTGAAGATGCGCGAGCTGCTCGAGTGAGACCAAACAGCCAATATTATATAAATTACGGTGATATATGTATGCAAATAATTGTAGAAAAATGGGCGAATGAAACTATCGCAATAATTATAGATGTCGAAAATAGCGATGATGATAATGTTAATGAACAGGATAGCGATAATGATTTTATGGATTATTTCGAGGAATAAACCACGCTAAATTCATAATTATTGATTATATATTTTTCACAAGTAAAAATTCATAACATTTACATTTTGTATGACGAGAATGGGTAAAAGTTATAAAGATATATATTTGTAATGTATGCTATTTCTAGATTATAATTTTATCGAATAGTAAATTTTTTTAATTCTATGTATAAGCTATGACATAATTGAGATTAATTCTATCGAATATTCTACATATAAACGCGAATATAATTGTATATATCGTAATAAATTCTATTGTTATTTTGGTAAATATTGTCCATATTATCTATACACGCGATTGCAAGCTAAACAGTCTTTAATTAGAGGATTCGGCCCATCCACGATATCGCCATCGGGTCCTGGTGTGTAATGTATGCTATATCTGCGGAACCTTGCGATGGCGTGGTCCATTTTCATATTCTCTGGTAGTTTATCCCACGCATCATTGATGGAGTTTGATGCGAACGTGCAGATAAATTCTTTTGGTAAAAAAGCTATATCCTCGGACATCATTCCCCTTAAACCGTCCAATTCTTTGTACAGACGGAAGGATTTCTCGAGGGAGCTGGTACACTCCTTGGAATACCAACTCCTTAGTCGCTGCACATTTTCAAAGGCGCAATTGTATGCCGGGATGTATTCAGAGTTGTCATCATACCACATTGAGCCTGGCGCTGCTGCTTGCTGGAGGTTATTCGCTGGAGAGTATCCATGGTTCGCGTCGTGCCACGATGCCGCTTCCATATACCTCAATTTTTCCATTTCAGGGGGTATGATATGCAAATCTTCCATATTAATAACCCTCGTTGTACCATCGACGATCTCCGTCAGCCATGCTTTCTTCTCCGCCCCTTTGACGTATACGTAACACGCATTTTCAACCATTTTTCTCACAATCTTCGTCACATCCTCGTGAGATTTGTTGCCTGCATTCCATGATATTCCGTGGTGATTGTGCGTCAACCATACATTGGTAGCTCTACATTCAAGTGGTAGGCTTGCCAAATCATAGGGCGGCTTGAAAATGATGTAATCCAGACCCGACCCGTTTACATTTACGACTGCGACTTCCTTGGGTACAAACTTCATGTTATGACCGATAAAACATTGCACGTCTAGGATCATCGCCATGTTGAGGAGTGGGAATGTTGCGCTCGATTATATACTGACGGATTGTATGTGGAAGACTGACTATTCCATCTCCAGCACACCCGCTTTTACCCCCTCGTGGATGAATTTTGTGGAAGTAGAGGGGGATCGCATAGTTCATTTAAGGCGCATAACTGCATGAAAATTCGAACTTGTTGAATTCTCCACCAAGGTATTTCATTTGCAGACGATTTTCTCCGGCCATGCTACACATTTCAGTCAGCTGACTGGAATCTTCTTGTAGAACTCTTGCGATTCTCGGTGGTAAGAAGACGTATTCTCCATCGATTGTCGCCAGAACACGTACCCCGAATTTTGTTTTGACCAGTCGTAACCCGATGACGTCATACACTCCCCCAATTTCGAGTTCCGACATCTTCTTGGTTGGCAGATTCTCCAGGCGGCTGACGTGGTTAACTTTTGCTAGATCCATCGCGTTTCGAGGTTATTTCACGAGCGAGAACAGTTCACAATGAGAATACGATGAGAACAGAGTGACGATAACGATAGACGTACGCTTTATATACCACCCACCCCCACTACAATTTTTCCATTGGACAAGTCTCGACACGCATATTGTGCGAGGAATTTTTATGGGGACCACTCCCCCACTATCCCAGATTGGTTTAAGTGCATTGTCGGCACCATCTCAAAGAGCAATTTCCTGGAATTTTTTCAATAGATCTAGCGGGTTTTTACCCTATCCGATTTATGTGTGGCTTTCCGGCGCCAAACAAGTCTCCACAGGAATTATTTTGCGCGCGCGCGTGTGTGTGTGTGTGTGTGTGTGTGTGTGGGTGTGTGTGTGTGTGTGTGGGTGTGTGTGTGTGTGTGTGTGTGTGGGTGTGTGTGTCAAACCCTATGGAAATAGCCGCCGAAAATGACCGGCGGGCAGGGGGGGGGGGGGGTGAGAGAGGGTGCGCCGTGAGTCGCGGGGGGGGGGGGGGCTAGGGGGGAGCGCCGCCATCTTTGGATTAGAACTCTCATATATACACTACTTGTGTAGTAAATGAATCGAATATATATCCACAATGAACTGAACTTCTAGGTCCGAAACTTGTGTTTGAGATTTGGCAAGATAAAATTGCCAGATTCGATCCCTTGATCAAAACGCACCATTTTCAGGGTATATTGATACATGAATTGATGTTTCTGACCATCGAGAATATTATGAAGATTTTAATTCGTTGGTGAATACCAAAGATTGTGAAGATTTGAATTCGTTGGTGAAGGTCAACGATCTATATTCGGCATATTGATAGCTTTTTAAAAATCCAGCAAGATATAACAACGTACCGATTAGGCTTGAATAAAATGTATCGAATCTTGGTCGACATCGGTGTTTGTGTAACATTTTTCCAAACAGTTATCTCCTAGGCGAAGGCTCTACTTCTTGATACTTTAAATAATGACTTGAAATCGCTCACCGACACAATAATAGAGGCGGAGAAATCGTGAATTATGCAAAGTGGCCACCTCCCCTTTTATGGAAGCTGGTGATTACGGGCAAGGAAAGTCCATAGTGTTTTAATCTTCTCACTCACAATAATGATGTGTAAATCGAATCCTAGAGTATCGTACAAATAATCTTGAGTTGAAATCAAAAGGTTATTTCTTATGTTTCAGACGCTCAGATATCAATTTCAGTCGCAAAAACTTATTCCGAATAAACTCATAACGTTGATGGTCGATGAATTTACACTCACTCAAATTCACTCGGAACTTTTTTGGTACAATCTAATTGATAAGGTGTAAAAGCTGATGATGTACAATTTGGCTGCTTTAACTGGTTAAAACAGTTAACCTGGCTAATTGGAACACGGTTAACTGATCAAGCCGGTTAATTTGGTAAAAAATTATAATTTACTTTATCAGCTAATGCTCGATAAATTTCCCCAATCGAAATAAACGCATCACCTGTGAATAATTGTCTACTGCTGAAAATGAATTGCTTACTTTAAATTCACGTTTAGCCATACATCAACACTCAACCGGGTTACTACATGTACTTGTATCTGATAATTCGAAATTCACGTACATCTTACTTATACTTTTTCCAGGTTTTGAATAAATCACGTTGTTGGTTGAATCGGGATCTCATTCACACACTTTGAGAAAATACAAGCGATTCGGGAGAACTTGCTTTAGCTGACAGGTAATTCAGACGCTCACAAGAATCACCGAATAGTCCGGGAGTTAACGACAGATTTCATTGCACCATTTCCGCAAGCTTCATTTTTTTTGTATGAGTTATATTTGTAACGTATAATATTAATCTGAACGTCTGCCAGCGCACCCCCGCGACAGGGGGTTACAGGAGGGTTACAATTGCAGCAAAAAATCGACAAAAAAAATTTATAGCCGCATACGCGAAACTGATTTTACGTATCAGTTGAAACATAAGAAGCTTAGAAATTATCGTCTGCCACCTAAATTCCGCAACAAAATTCGCCTGCCACCCACGCAAGTAAGCGCAAAAAAAATAGTAAAAAAATTTATGCCCGCAAGGATGAAATTGATTAAAATGCTTCTTTTTATATCAGCAAACACAAAAATAATAGTCTGCCACTAATAAGATACCGCGAAGGTCGTCTGCCAAGCGTATGAAGTTGCGTTCGGCATGCAGCGCGCGAGCACCACGGCCGAGACCGCGGCTACGACGCTGAATCTTTATCGGCCTGAAAGACGATCGTTGTTATAAATTGTTCAACGGCTATCATGAAGTTGTTTTTTTATATTATACATTTGTTTAATATAATTAATTTAATAAATTCTCGTGGATAGTTACGCTAGATCTTTTCCGTGAAAATGGAGGCTTAAATATAGTGATGAAATTCGCAAAAATGTTTAACATTATAAACTAAGCAATATAAATCTCTTTTATTACACCTCTCTACTCATCTCTGGGCAAGCTCGTTGGCCGTGAAACAAATAGTTCCGTAGGCGAAAGGTGGCCATAAAATTGGGACTATTTATACCTGCTGAAATATACTCGTGCGCAGCCCTCAAATATAACGGTATCTTTCTTTCCTTGTGTGTGCCCCCTTGCTCGCAGCTGTTGCCATTTCAGATGCCCAGGTAAATTTCTACGCAAAATATGATCCCCACCTAAATTTTGAAAAAGGGACCGTTGGCTTCGGTGCGTGTAGCGTCTGTAGTCGAGGAAATAAAGCACTAAAAACGGTCTAACTGTCGATTTTTTGAGCAGTAAGACGGATTTTAATGCGGTTTTTTGCATTCGATTCGTAAGAGCGCCTACAAACTTTGTGAACTAAATTGATTAATTAATTTTTTGAAAATGCATTATGGCATTAATAATATGCATTTTGCAAGTGCACTTCCAAGAGACACTAAATAAAAAATTTGCTACTCGGGGGTTTTTGGGGTCGCTGAACACGAATATCGCCACGGCAACCGTCTCCGAGGTACCTGGTGCCCAGGGTGGACAGTATCAACGTCTTCTCCTAGAGTTTTGGCGAAAATTGTGATCGAATTTGTCGAAACTCGTTGCTCGGGGGTTTTTGGGGTCACTGAATACGAATATCGATACGGCAACCGTCTCCGAGGTACGCGGTGCCCAGGGTGAACGTTTCAACGTCTTTTTCTGGAATTATCTTGAGTATTATCATTTTTACCTCAATTAAAGTATATTGTTCTTAATTCAATCACAAATTCGATCACAATTTCCGCCAAAACTCTAGGAGAAGACGTTGATACTGTCCACCCTGGGCACCAGGTACCTCGGAGACGGTTGCCGTGGCGATATTCGTGTTCAGCGACCCCAAAAACCCCCGAGTAGTAAATTTTTTATTTAGTGTCTCTTGGAAGTGCACTTGCAAAATGCATATTATTAATGCCATAATGCATTTTCAAAAAATTAATTAATCAATTTAGTTCACAAAGTTTGTAGGCGCTCTCACGAAGCGAATGCAAAAAACCGCATTAAAATCCGTCTTACTGCTCAAAAAATCGACAGTCCATTGCTTTATTTCCTCGACTACTGTGCGAGTAGTCAGTAGCGTTCTTGTAGTCTCCATGAAAAGTCTCGTGAAAAGAAGTGCGTGCAAATGTGAAATTTCAAAATGTCTGAAGTCAAGCCATACTGCGTTTTTTGTCGAAAAGCAACAGGAAAATTGCAACCATTCGTCATTAATACTTTGGATAAAAGTGCACATATTCTTTCAATTCGCAAGGCAAACAATTTAGATTTAAATAGCATTATTATACCTCAAGAAGTAAATGATTATCAGAGATACCACTCAAGTTGTTATTCAAAGTTTACAGCAGTGTCAAAAAAATATCAAGTTGTTCCAGCAAAAGAGAAACCATCAAAATCAACATCAAAGTAAGTTTACGCAATGCTTTTTTCTGTCTCTCACACATACACACATTATACACACGCGCATATTCTGATTTATACACACTCTCATTCCCACAATATAATTCTTACGTATAATACTGCAAATATTATGTTTCAGTGTACATGTAGAAGAGGAAAGTGTTTATGATGACAGCAGTGCAGGGCCATCAACGTCAAAAGCAAAGTAAGCGTGATAAAACTTTAGTGATTAATCTACTCAATTGAAAGCTACAAGTTTGTCTACAAATTTTATAATCTTTTTTGCTTGAAATTCGTTTTATTCTTTAAAAAAAATTCAATTAATTTTATTACTGCTTGATTTTATTAATATAACGCGTTATGAAATACTAAAATTGTTATTCTTTTTAAAAACAGTAATTTTGTATTGAAATATCATTTTAAATGCTCACAAGCAGTTTATTATTTAAAATATGCAATAGATATTGCTATACTCGTTTCAGACTTATTACAAAAATTTTTATATTGCAAATATTATTTTGCAGTCTTGATGTGGAAAAAGAAAGTTTTCATGACGATAACTCTGCACAATCATCAACATCAACACCAATGTAAGTATGATAAATACAAACAGTATGCCTTGGCCACGCAGGACCGCATCCTAACAGAGCGGAAAATTCCTTCTGCTTCCCCTCTGTCACACACTCTCTCTCCTCCCTGCGGACCCTGCCTCCCACACTCCCTTACTCTCTCTCTCTCTCCAACTTTCTCGTTCTCATCCCTTGTATATATACCTGCGCGCTCCTTGTATACCTGTGCGCTTCTTGTATACCTGCGCGCTCATGTTCTCCACTTTTATACTTTCCGTGCGCGTTCTTTCGATGAATCGTACATTCATGCTTGCATTCGTACACATACAAATACAAATTTTGATATTGCGAATATTTTTTTATTTTGCAGTTTAAATATGGATTCACATGAGAGCTGTGCTGTCGCAGATGTAGCACAGAGCTGTGATTTGGATAGGCATATAAATATCCAGAGTGTTGAGGAGCATGCCTCAAAATCAGATGAAGCTGTCGCTAGTAGCATTGTACAAGAAGAGCAGAATCCCAACAAATCCCTACAAACAACGCCGGAGGATTTAAATGCAAGTAAACGACGTATTTTTTGTGATAAAGCGCGCAAATCTCATAAAGGTCACTGGCAAACTTTGCATGTGTGCGGATCGGAAGATGCCATAAAAACTGTTGCCGAAGAAATGAGTGATCAAGGTATTATACAAAAACATAAAAATTTATATAAAAATAATTATATAGCCATTAATAAATTATTATATATACAGATAAAGAAACGAATACAGAGCAAGACCAAGGTCAGTCAGATGAAGAAGACGATCCTGAAATCAATAACTCTGATATTGAGGATTCCGATATAATATTGGATGAAACGGATGATTCTATCGACCAATGTGATATGGATGAATGGTTATAAAATTACGGCTGTTAAACAAGATCAGCATCATTATACGTGTACATAATAAATATAGACTCTTGTACATAATAGAATAAAAATCAATAAATAATTATCTCCGAATGTCATTGTAAAACAGTAATATCTAATTTTTATCTTAAAGCATTTTATCAAATCAATATATTTTTAATTTTTAAACTAAAAGGTCTCTACCAGACTTTAAATTAATTCACTGAACAAACATTTGTATACATATAACATAAAAAAAAAACAACTTCATGATAGCCGTTCAATAATTTATAATAATGATCGTCTTTCCAGCCGATAAAGATGCAGCGTCGTAGCCGCGGTTTCGGCCGCGGTGCTCGCGCGCTGCATGCCGAACGCAACTTCATACGCTTGGCAGACGACCTTCGCGGTATCTTATTAGTGGCAGACTATTATTTTTGTGTTTGCTGATATGAAAAGAAGCATTTCAATCAATTTCATCCTTGCGGGCATAAATTTTTTTACTATTTTTTTTGCGCTTACTTGCGTGGGTGGCAGGCGAATTTTGTTGCGGAATTTAGGTGGCAGACGATAATTTCTAAGCTTCTTATGTTTCAACTGATACGTAAAATCAGTTTCGCGTATGCGGCTATAAATTTTTTTTGTCGATTTTTTGCTGCAATTGTAACCCTCCTGTAACCCCCTGTCGCGGGGGTGCGCCGGCAGACGTTCAGATTATTATTATACGTTACAAACATAACTCATACAAAAAAAATGAAGCTTGCGGAAATGACCCGGAAATTTCTGTCGTTAACTCCCGGACTATTATACTGAAGTTAAAAATAATTTTATCAACACCGTGATCCTAAAACATTTTAATCCTAATAATCCAATAAAACTACAAACCGAGGCCAGCGATAAAGGAATTTCAGGCATTCTTTACCAAACAAATGATCGCGATGAACAAGATTTGATAGGTTTGGTTAGCAGATGTTTATCTAGTTGTGAAATCCACTATACTACTACCGAAAAAGAATTACTAGCTATCGTTTATTCAGTTATTAAATTTAGATATTATCTAATTGGTCGAGAATTTAAAATAATAACTGATCATAAAGGACTCACATTTTTGAAGCAAACACCTTTTCTAAATGCCAGATTGATTAGATGGAGTCTCTTACTTCAACAATATTGTTTTAAGGTGAAATATTGCAAAGGAAAGGACAATATAGTCGCAGATTTCTTTAGTCGTAACCCAGATTGTAAATTTTATGAAGAGACATCTAATGACAAGATAATCGCAGTGTTAACTTTGTTTTTATCCCCAGAACTTTTGAATAATGACCAGTCATTAAATCCACTAATACAATCAGTAACGATAGATATTGGATTACCAAAGCAGTTTAGACAAATTGGAAAATTACAGCGGGAGGATCCATTTTTAAAAAATAAGTTTAACTCGAGCAATCAAAATAACGCTAATACTGCTTATGAAATTTATAATGACGTGTTGTTTATTAGCAATAAGAATAATACCAAATGGAGAATCTGCATTCCTTATATTTTGACCAAAGAATTGATTAGCTTGGTACATAATAAATTAGGACACATTGGTCTATATAAGACGCTTTATTATTTAAAAGAATTTTATTATTGGAAAAAGATGGCAAGAGAGGTAAAAAAATTCGTGACGACTTGTGATTTGTGTTAGCGTGCAAAACATTTGAACTTTGCTATGGAAGGGGAATATCAATTTGTAAAATCCGATAAACCTGGAGATTTGGTTACTGTTGATTTTTATGGTCCCTTACCCCGATCAATTGGTGGAGTACAATATATTTTAGTTGCCCTTGATGCTTTTTCAAAATATGTCACATTATATCCTATGAAAAAAGCCACTGCACAAATGAGCCTAAAGAAAATTGTTGATTGCTATATTTGTTGCGTACCAAGCAGCATTTAGGCTAAATAGACTATAGTTAGCATAATATAGTTTGTAAGGTCTTTCAATGATTTCTGTTTATATCCAAATGTTCACCCGATGGACGGTCAGATGCGAAACATGCTTTCGTACCTGATCGCCATAAACGAAGGCCATAAAACCTTCGTCTGATAAGCTGGCACCCTCATCCAACAACTTCCACTTTTTAGTCTGCGTGCCAGCTGTCAGCAATATAGTTTTATTATAGAGTGCATCTACGCACATTTTTTATGTTCTTGGCATGTTCGCCAGATTTGCCATCTGGCAATTTAAATTACCACTCTTCCGTGATTGGCGATCTCTGGACTTCTTTCTTGGGGTTTCCGGTCCGCTTGACCAATCATCGGTCTCATGCTATTCGAATCATGAAGTGAGCGTCAACGCCTTCTTCTCTAAGGATCTCGAAATTGTCAATCACGGAAGTCAGTCTAGCAACAACCACAGAACGAGTAACATCACATCCAAGATTTGACTTAGTAACTTCTTTAACGTCACATCGACTATTTGACTTATTAACTTCTTCATCCTTCTAAACTTCGGTGTAACAACCATACACGTGAATAAAGCGTTAAGTTTTTCAAAATAAAGCACCGCGCAATATTAAGTTGGCGCGCGGGTTCCCGTTTGGCGTGGCATCCCCTTTCTCCACCAATAGGGTGACGAGACTTACACCCTCGTCAGGTATCGTACCAACGTCGCGAGGAGACGGGACAATATTCCCAAGTTTGGAAAACCAAACCGTATACTCTCGGACAACGGAACACAATTTACATCTGGCAAGTGGAAGAATGGATTGGATCAACTAAATATCAAAGTTTGTTATTCGTCGATACGACATCCTCAGTCGAATCCTACCGAACGAGTTATGCGTGAACTTGGAAATTTTTTTAGAATCTATTGTGCAGAACAACACACTAAATGGGCAAAATATATACCGACGATTGAAAGAATTTTAAATGTGACAATTCACCAAAGTACCGGATTTACCCCATATCAACTCCAGTATAATAAGAGCCATACCGACAAGATCCAGCAATTGATTAAATTTCCTGATTCACAACCAACTAACGCAAATTTACAATTAGAATTAGCTGAAGAAAGATTAGTCAAAAATTTTCATAGACGTCGTTCACAACAGAAAAATAAATCGAAAGTGGAACTTAAAATCAATGACTTAGTACTTATTAGAGTTCCCATGCAATCTAGTGCAATCGATAAAGTTACGCAGAAGTTTTTCCATCTTTTTCAAGGTCCTTATAAGATATCAAAAATTGTAGGTGTGAATGCGTATATTCTCGTTGACACTGACGATGAAAATAAGGTGAAGGGTACATACAATCGAACTATGTTACGTCGATATTATCAATCCACCTAACAAATGACGAATTGTTCTACAATCAGGTAGATGCGAACCAACGTACTGTTTGATTGTTCCCTCATTGCTGCAGGAGATTTAGATGTAAGAGAACCTGACGAAATCTAGGATGGATATAGATTAAGAAATTTGTAAATAATTTTATGGTATGTTGTATGCAGTGTGAATGGCCTAGTTTGTAAGAATAATTGTGACGAAAGTGAGTGTTTTTTCACGAGTGATAACCCATCTCATGAAAAAAGGGGGGTAAATGTAACGATATTCTAAATTCGAAATGCCCGCGAAGTTTTGCAGGACACAGCCATCCCGATCCAGGCGTCAGGCGGGAGAAACGGTTGAAGGTTTTGAAGACTCTGCGGAAAGACACCAACCCGTACGGCCCGACAATCATAATACTCCGCAGAAGTCGAAAACCAAGTCAATTTTAAGATTTTCCAAAGTTCCAAATACACAGTACCAGTTCACTGAATTTTCGATGTCGTAACGATCCATGCTGCTCTCATCTCCCATCTCAACGTGAATAAACGACGCAACCTGAAGGTGAACACAAGATTTCTAAGCATCCATCAAACGAGAGTGGAGAAGAGTATAATACCTGGATTGGCAAGTGATTCATCTGGTGCAACGGTATTCGACGACAAAGACAAGGGACCAGTTAATTTTAACGTCTTGTGTATTGAAGGCGTATTTTTAAATTGTGTCAATGTTTGGATGTGTGAATGAATAACTTTTAATCTTTGTTTTTATGTGTACGCTTTTGTTTTTACCATTTATCAATCTGTTTATTCGAACTATTTTATCTATACTATTTTATCTTTACAATTTTGTCGACTATTTTACATATATTTTATTTATATTTCATTTATATGTTATTTATCTTTAATTTATTCAACAGAGAGTCAAACTCGTATTTATTATCGTTCTCTTAATATTGTCTTGTAAGCCTGTCCATCGAATTCACGTCTTTTTTTTTCTTTTATTTTCACAAAAAAAACGAGTAATTACAAGTCTAATGGAACAATTTATAATGAAAGATTTAGGAAAGATTAAAAATTATATCGGAATAAATATTGATTATAACAAAGATAAGGGTAAAATGACTTTAAGTCACGAAACATATATTGAATCATTGGCTATAAAATACAATTTAGAAAATTCTAAGTTATACGATACTCCAATGGAGACAAATCTTAAATTAGAACAAGCAAATGTAATCAATGAAAATATAAAATATAGAAATTTAATCGGCAAATTATTGTATATCAGCACAGGCACAAGGCCAGATATAGCTTTCAGTGTAAACTGTTTGAGTTGATATCAAAGTTGTTTCGACCAAACACATTTCAAATATGCAATGAGAATTCTAAAGTATTTGTATAAGACCAAAGGTTTAAAACTAACATATTACAATAATATAAATTGTGAAATATTAGATTGCATGGTAGATTCTGATTACGCAGGAGATAATGTAGATAGAAAATCTACAACGGGTTTTGTAATAAGATTATATGGAAACTTGATTTTCTGGAAAACTCATAAACAGAGTACAGTAACAAAATGTTCAACTTTTGCAGAATATACTGCTATGTCAGAAGCAACAACAGAAATATTGTTCGTTAGAAATTTGTTAAGCGAAATGTTTAATGTCAAGTTTGATAAACCGATAAAAATATATTCAGGCGCAATCGCGATAGCAAAGTTTGGAAATTTTACAAAAAACTCGAAGCACATCGAGGTGCAATATCATTATATAAATGAAAATTATGAAAATGGAGTAATTGACATTGTAAAAATAGAATCAAATTCAAATATAGCGGATATGCTAACTAAGAGTCTAGATAAGATAAAATTTATAAAGAATCGAGAAGAACTCAGAGTGATTTAAAAGTTACAAAGTAATGCTAATTATGTTAGAATCAAGATTATAAATTTAAGGAGGCGTTTTGTGATATATAGACCAATTCATAATCTTGATTAATGGCCAGAATGAAACTTGGCGAGCCATCTATTGGCCAGCGATAGTTTTGCGTAGCGAGACGAGCTCGCGCGGGACCGTACGCGCGAAGATTCAATCTAACCCTCTCTACTCCTGGACTCCTTGTTAATAGGACATGCCGCACTGTTCATTATGTAAATAGTTATTATTCTCTAATAAACTATTTTAATATTAATTGCATAAAACCACACTCCCTCTTTTATATCCACAGGAATTAAAACCATCTTCTTTGTACGTTCCATTTTGCTACTTGGAGAAGAGGCTGGAAGCTAAAGTCCCGAGTAACGGAACGAGCAAGAGGGTGAGAACTCCGTTCCCACGTTGAACAAGAAAACGTTTTGTGGATTTCCAGGTACCCCGGTTGCTGGCCAACCGCCGTAATGTCTGTTTATGACGTGCCAGACGACTTTTCTGAATTCTGGACAGTGCTACGTTACCCTCCGAGGTGTTCAATGCACACTCACGAATAGTCTTTCCCAACGAATTGTCGGCCGTGCGTAGCAATGCCGATCTCTGCGACGGGTTCAATTTCTGCAGAGCGTGCAGCGCTACTGCGTTTGCTTTGGTGAAATCGGCACGAGCTCTGCGACCGGACGCGGTACGGCGTATTCGAGGCATCACAGCTGAACGATTGGAACCCGGTGCGCATTGGTGACCTTTACATCCTTTCGCGGAACGTAGACATAGTGATTATCGTCCGAACGGAAGATGTTTGATCGGAAACGACAATTCTCCGGAGTGGATTGCTTCAGGTCGAAAAGCAGGTATCCGTGTGGCGCTGCGGTAGCGTAGTGATAGGCCTCTTGAACAAACCTCGGATCTTCGGGATACACCTGTCTGTTAAGATGTTGAATTTGGGCACGATCCCGTGGATTTTTGAAGAAGACTATGTAGTTTGCGTTGAGGGAAATATCTCGTTGACCGTGGTCCTTGTAAAAGAGATTTTGTGTTATGTAGGAAACGCTGAGGTTCTTATGATGACAGATCTTGGTAAAATGGATCAACGACGACATTGTTTGAAGCCTCTCGCATCAGATCGTCGATTACCAAAAGTTTCGGTTTTTTGTCACACTCGTAATTGGCGTGTTGCGGTAACCCCTCGCGGTACTCTATACTCTTGTCCCCGTCGTACAATGGCTGCCATTCGTCAAAGTACCATATCACACGACTAAATCTTGTGTCGCACATTGACGTTCCATGACGCAACAAGTTCTTGACGAAATTTGATTCACCGCATCCTGATGGCCCGGCTACAATGGTTGAAAACGGATGTTTCCAACGTGTGTCCGTCATCGAAGAAGAAGAAGAAGAAGAAGAAGAAGAATAATCCAGGGATGATGCGGGATCTATGAAAAATTGAAACAATTGAAAACACGTTCTTTTACTACGTTAGCTTACTCGCGGCCGCGGCGGTAGCGGCGGCGGCGGCGCTCCCTTCGTGCGCTGACCATGAGCTTATTCAAGCGCACGCGGAAGCGTAACCGCGCAGGTACGAGCTCATCGCAGTTGAACTAATTGTGCGTGAGGCGCGTACGCCATGAGCTTATTCGTACGCGTGCGCGCAGTGATATCAGCTTGAAAACAGCGCGCCCCGCCACGGTTTACGAGATGAATTTTTACGAGCAATGCGAGATTTTTTCACAATTTTTCATGCGTAGGGTTTAAGCGTGGTACTAACCTTTATACAGTTTGGCGGGACACATACAAGAGAGTATCTGATGGGTTGGCCTGGCGTCTCGCCGGTTGGAATAACAGACGGTTGGGGTAAGAATCCCTTCGGTGTCCTCTGTCTGTCCGTCTATTTGTTTGTCTGTCTATCTATCTGTCGCTCAAACGCACGCGTGGTTTGCCGTCCGGGTGTCTGTACTACCGCAGGGTGAGAAGACGGAGGCTGTGGTGTGCAACTGCTCGAAGTCCGGGTTCTTCGTCATCATCCAGTGCGGTAATCGTAGGGCAGCGTATCAAAACTCGTGACGCAACAACGCCTTTTCACGTACACCGGCTTACACGTTTTGCGCTCGAAGCGCGTCACGGCTGCGTGCAGTTCCGTTCGACGAATCGCGCGATACTCCAAGGCAATGGGTGCAGCGGCTTCTACCACCATCCGGTCGATGGCCTCGAAGTTGATTTTCGAGCTCATTGTGTGATTCAGTGATATGCCTTTCACCTTGCAAATTTCCACCTCTTCACCATTCGGATGTTTAATGATGAAAGCATAGAATTTTGGCCCTCACGAGACGAAAGCGCGTATAACACTCCCACGGCCGTAAGACGCCAACTCGTCCGTCAGGTCGCCAAGAAAGTTGCCTGTGGGAGGTTCATACTCGTTTAGCCTGCGGAGGTTTCGGGTATAAATTACTGAATCGGTGTCGTAATAGAGCACGCGCCGATCGAGCATCTCAAGGAACGAGAAGAGCTTCAGCCGAGCCTGGGCAGTGGTGTACGAGGCAATCACGACGTTTGCCAGCGCTGACGGTTCAACGCTGTGTTGCGCGTGTGACCAACGCACGTACAACACTTCGGCGGTCACGGGCAGCAAACCGGACACCTCGACTTCAGGGTTGGTCAAAAGCTCGAGCAGCTGCTGACGCGTCTTTATAACCTCTGTTTTTACCAGATTCTCGCGTTGCCCGAACTTGCCCCAAAACGAATTTAAGCATAATTTGGAAACTGATCGCATGCTGGGATTCTTAGCAATATGGTCGCCATCTAGCTGTATACCCTCGACCCGCTCGTACTCATCAAGGTAGCGCATTCGAGCCGGCTCGTCCTCGCATTCAGCAGGCCAGCCGCTTGCCTCTTGCTTAATCTTGAGGAAGGTGTCGATATAGCCGGCGAAATGCCCACCTTGACGAGTAGTCGGGTCAAACGATGTCACCGTATACGACCAGATCTCGCGTATGCTCCTGATCTTGTATCCCATTTCCACGGCTTTTTTTAATTCGATCGACACCCACGTGCCCTCGAATTCTCGCGCAGCCTCGTCATCATGTCTACACTCGTCCTGGTTCAAACTCTGACAACATGAGCGGCACGAGGCAACCATGAGTTTACGATGCATGCGCACCGGCAAAACAGGGTGATAAAGATTGCGAGGCGGTAAAACTCGGCACTTGATGAGCCCCTTAACTCGCGTGATGTCGCAACCACTTGACCGTGTCAAGAGCTTACACTCCTCTCCAACGTAGACCGTCGGTTGGCCAACAGGGAACCTTCCATTCTTACAGATGAACGGATACAACGAGCAAACATCGACGTATCGTATTTCCTCGTACGCGTTGCCCGTTGCATCTGTTTTCACCTCGTAGTATCGGGAAGCGTTCCCCGTTCGACCACCGTAGAACGCATCACGCGGATTGAGTGCTTCGCTCGTGGCAGTGCCAGCGATCAGCGGGTGTGTTGCCACGTACTCCCTCATCTCCTCGTTCTCCCTCAAGCTCCGATCAAACACGCATTCCCACTGTTCCGTTACGCGGCAACCCAATTCGCGCATACGGCTGATCTTTGCACGAGTTTCCTCGTAACGCCTGTCCAACGTCTCGCCGTTGACGCTACATCTATCGCGGTTGATTCGTAAACATTTTCGACAGCCGCGCCAGAAACAACCGTGAAACCCGTAGACGTGTCGGGTACCGTCGCCCGCGACATGGTATCCGTCCACCTTGCGACCCGTCTCTGGAATCCGAAACTCACGTCCGTTTCCGGCATGGCTGATGTCAATACCCAGCTCGCGCTCTTTCACGGCCAACCACTCCTGAGCCTTACGATACTGGGCATCGGCAAGACAATAGCCGCCCGGTGGCAGGATACCTATTCGCTCCGGTTGTAAAAAATTTTTACGGAACAGTACCAAACAAGCCGAGGCAATTGTCGTGCTCTCGGTAAAGGGACACACTCTGCCGCACTCCAGAAATATGTCCCTAAATGCTACGCACGCACGTCGCAGGTCCACGTCCGACCGACAGTACGACAACAATTCCGCGTCAAAGTCGAACAGATGGTCGTTCGCTACAGCTTCGTCGTACCATAAGTGAAACTCTGCTCGCGCATCGCTACTCATGGTATCCGGAGAGTAAAACTTCGCTGCGGTGAGCGGTCCCACGTAACCCACGTTTTCAGGGGTATTGAAAAGGTGGGGGAATACACCTTTCACGGAAGTAGTCGGTAGTCCAAAAGCCTTCGGTAGCACCGATAATGCCATAGGCATATATGCTAAGGAATCCAGAAATCGGGTGTGACCCGTTTCGAGCATAATGATCTTACTGCCGCTTAGGATGACCTGCGGCGGGTTTCCAACCCGCTCAACCATATGCCGCAGTATGAATTGTGCGTCAAAACCTTTTGCATTGTGCGCAAAGCATACGATGCGAGCAAAGTCCTGAACGGCCCAAGTAGCAAAGTCTACCAACTCCTTCACCGGTTCCCTCCTGAAAACGAACTCACGTACGAGCCCGCAAGCGGAACAGTCGTCGATATATCGGGATCGTGGATACATTGCGTACACACTTGTTGCGCTACGCACAAGTTCGGCACATATATGTTTGTCGTCGCGTCACCGTCGACCGTCTCGCATTGCTGCGTTTCGAAATCATAAAAAATAAAAATGTAACGTTTCGGTCTTGTCGCGTCTTTCAGTGGCGTCATGAAGCAGTAGTGATTGTACGGTCTGTTGCACCGGCACGTGACGCAAAAACGAGTTTCACAAACGTGTGCCCTCCACGAAAGATTTACGAATCGCTCGCAATTCCGGTATATACGCAGCGTTGCACAAACGGAGCGACGCGGACCGAAGGAGCCGATCCTGCGGTGGTACTCCAGACAACCGTTACCGCGGAACACGCGTCTGCAATCGGGACACTCGATTTCGCGAGACTCGCTGTTGCGCGGTGGCGATGCAAGGCACTGTGGGCACTTTACGGAACATCGGTGTTCGTACCTGTTGTTGAATTTCCTATTGCAGGGTTGACAGAAAAAGGCCCCTGCCGCCGCCGCGGTTAAATTTACAATTGGACAATAATGCTGTTCTTCGGGATAATACAGCGGATTCAATCGGTGCCTGACATCGCCTGTTCCGTTTGCTCTCACCACGGCAGTGCCGTCGTAAAATGCCGCTTCGCCGGTACCTAGCCTCCCCAACTCGTACGCTGTGATGAGCAATCCCTCGCATGCCAGATAGTTCTGGACCTGTGCGATTTCATGCACTGTGCACCCTGTTGGCGGAATCTCGACACCGGCGTTCTCAACAAGATTACGCGCTTCTGCATGCTAGAAACTGGACCTAGCGAATCTCTCCATCTCGTAATGCTCGTGCAGAACGGCACTGCGGTTCGGGCCTCTCTCGGCGTGAGCCTTGACTACAACGAGGGCACGAGGTAAACACAACCCGTCACTGTTGACAATCTGCACGACGGATTTTTTAAGTACCCCCGCGTGCGTGATCGGCTTCGGCTTTCCGCGACCCTCCGGTACTCCAACACTGTGTACCGTCACGGTGAAGACGCTGTCGACGGCAAACTCTGATGCGCTCTGGGCTACGCTGAAAACTAACTTCCAGAGGTCACTGTACCGCGAGTTCCTCACCGGCCGGAACGATAACCACGCAGGACCATGATTAAAACTCTCCGCGCCAAACGTGAAACTTATGTAGTCGCTACTCCGACACGTTGCTACGGCATACGCATGCAGATCTCTAAACGCTTCCTCCAGCCACTCCACTAGATTACCACCCGATTCAGGGGCCGCGATCTTCATTCACAACTCACGCCCTGTGACCGCGAATTCACGAATGAATTTCGTTGATTCACCGATAACCGTGAAACGGTTACCCAGTGAATCAGCCCAGTCATCGGATGCCTGACTTGACTCCATCTCGCTCGCAGTTTCACTCTCCAGCTCCGATTCTCTGCCCATGTTTCCAGAGTATGCACCCTCTGTCTCGTCGTCGTCAGCGTCGTCGTCGAATTCAAACGTCACGCTGGAAGCTGTCTGCGTCTCGCCATCGTCATCGGCATCGTCATTGTCATCGTCTGACTCTAATGTCACGTCAGAATCGTAACTCGGAGCTCTCCGGGCCCTACCCCCGCCGATCTGTATGCCCGAGGTACTGGCGCCCTCGTTCACGCGAAACGGACCAACAGTTTGCATAAGGCCCCCTGTTGTACATATAAAACAAAAATAAGACGAAACTCCATGGTAAAGCGTCGTCAATCCGCAAGTATAGTCGAATTTCGTAGTTTTACTAGAAACGCACACCCTAGAGTACCCGCGTGATTAGTTGCCCTAAGAAATATCCTCGTCCATCGCCGGCGGTATATAGCTCATCTGAGTTAATATTCCACTCTCGGGCGTCTGCGGTCACGAGAATATTATCGCCTCATCCATTGGGGATATAGAATAATTGTCTCCTTCTTCTTCTTCTTCTGCTACCGCCGGCTCATGAGCAACGACCGGATCTAATTACCCGCCCCACCAAAGAAGAAATTGCTCGTGAGTTCATATCAGAATACCTTGTCTGCATTTTCGTTTTCAAACTTTTCCTATATACCTTGAATTTCCAATACTCCTGACGGACCTGGACGTGACAACACTAAGGTCGACGCCTGTGATGAATCGATTTCTGCAACGGACTCAATAACCGTCAGTACACGCGTGAAAGAAGATTTCTAGAACTCTTGGAACACCGCTCACGCACAACGTATTTACGCACGGGTACTCCATGATATGCGGCATATCGAACAGACAAATCATCTGGACTTACCGTCACGAGCTCCGACAGAAATCAGCTCCTCGGGAGTCCTATCGTCCACCATCTTCTCATCCACCCCTGTCTGTTCCGCAAGCGCCAACTCCTCGCAGGCAACGCAGCTCTCGAGAAGAGCTGCCTCGTTCTCGCTGGTATCGACCATCATGAATTCTAACACAAGGAAATTTTGATACACCACTCGCGCACAACGTATTTACGCACGGATACTCCATGATATACGGCATATCGAACAGACAAATCATCTGGACTTACCGTCACGAGCTCCGACAGAAATCGGCTCCTCGGCGGTCCTATCGTCCACCATCGTCTCATCCACCCCTGTCTGTTCTGCAAGCGCCAACTCCTCGCAGGCAACGCAGCCCTCGAAAAGAGCTGCCTTGTTCTCGCTGGTATCGACCATCATGAATTCTAACACAAGGAAATTTTGATACACCACTCGCGCACAACGTATTTACGCACGGATACTCCATGATATACGGCATATCGAACAGACAAATCATCTGGACTTACCGTCACGAGCTCCGACAGAAATCGGCTCCTCGGCGGTCCTATCGTCCACCATCGTCTCATCCACCCTAGTCTGTTCCGCAAGCGCCAACTCCTCGCAGGCAACGCAGCCCTCGAGAAGAGCTGCCTCGTTCTCGCTGGTATCGACTATCATGAATTCTAACACAAGGAAATTTTGATACACCACTCGCGCACAACGTACTTACGCACGGGTACTTCATAATATACGGCATATCGAACAGACAAATCATCTGGACTTACCGTCACGAGCTCCGACAGAAATCGGCTCCTCGGCGGTCCTATCGTCCACCATCGTCTCATCCACCCCAGTCTGTTCCGCAAGCGCCAACTCCTCGCAGGCAACGCAGCCCTCGAGAAGAGCTGCCTCGTTCTCGCTGGTATCGACCATCATGAATTCTAACACAAGGAAATTTTGATACACCACTCGCGCACAACGTATTTACGCACGGATACTCCATGATATACGGCATATCGAACAGACAAATCATCTGGACTTACCGTCACGAGCTCCGACAGAAATCGGCTCCTCGGCGGTCGTATCGTCCACCATCGTCTCATCCACCCCTGTCTGTTCTGCAAGCGCCAACTCCTCGCAGGCAACGCAGCCCTCGAGAAGAGCTGCCTCGTTCTCGCTGGTATCGACCATCATGAATTCTAACACAAGGAAATTTTGATACACCACTCGCGCACAACGTATACGCGACAACTCCCTGCTACGGCACAGCGTACGGACAATCATCCGGACTTACCGTCACGAGCGGTAGAAACCGGCTCCTCGGCGGGCCTCCCCAGCGCTACTCCTTGCGACGCAATCACCTCATCGGCGACGTCGACGACGACATTGCAAAGAGCCGCCTCATTCTCCGCAGAGTCCCCCAGCATCGCGCGGAATTCTAACGGTTGGAAAACTTGATCTTAATTTTTCCATATTACATATTTTCTTTTATCGTTTTACCCCACTCTGAAGATCCGGTAATTCAAACTCCACACAAGCGTACACTGCGTACAGCACAAATAACAACTTACTGGTTCGCTCGTTGTACGAAGCCATCAGCGCCCGAACAACGGCGAAGCGTGTGGCACCCCGCTGGCGAATCACACTCGTAGCTGCACTAAGGCACTCGTAACCCCGCAACGCACCGGTGCTTTGGAGATGCACCAGGGCCCGTGCCCCGCAGACCGCCAGAAGCTGTCGCAAATGCCGATGCAATTCCGCATGTGATATGCGGAACAACAGCTCCCGAAGGAAAACAGGGCACACGCGCACAAGACTCGCGTTGACCCTCCTAGCCTGGCTAGCTGCCTTCACCACCGCGTAACGGAGATCGTTAATCGATTGCATTATTTTAAAAATATGGCAATAATTGAAACAGAGAGAATCGTTGTTTTCAGCAACACCGCGATTTTCTAACTGAGAAGCTCTCCGGGCCCACAACTATTTATAAATTCAACAGGTTGGGTTTTGTTTAGCCCAAATGCTATTACAATACGTTACCACGCCGCTTCTTCAGCTAAGTGTACGAAATTTTACTATGGTCCGCTAGCGTAAACCTTCGGTGGCGGTTCGCGGTGAGACACCCGCAGCCGGGCTGAAAGATAAACCAAAGCCACCCGGACCCAACGCGGAGGCTGCCTGCTACATATGGCAAAACAAAACTATTGACAGCGATAATCATGGTTTTCTCATAATTAAACAAAGTTGTACAGCTGACGTCATTAATCCTGTTGAAAAACTTGCATACCCTAAAGCCTACTTTGATTATCGGGCGAACGGGTATTCGTCGAGACATATGAAATTTAGAGATAAAATAGAAAACGATCCGATGGATTCACTCGCAATTCCTACCTCAAATCGTGGAGCTGATTCGGCGGTTGGTGACGGTTAGAAACAAGTGTACTTGAGAATAATGTTAATATTCTTCTCATGCGACGTCTATGTATACCGCCATCGATAAACTGCAACTGTTTGTACCACCCTCAGAATAGGAAACGAGTTAGAAACCTAATGCATACTGGACCTAACGAGATTGTAGACTCATTTTGCGACATCAAAATGATACAGCTGATGAGACCCCCTTTTGTATTTCTTCGTCCACTGAGGCATAACAATCAACATACCGTAAGAGTGTACGTCGGAAAAGCGGGGACCAGCCTACTGTCCGACGCAAGGCCCAAACATTACAAGTATAACACGGTCCATGCTATATCACCCACAGCTCTTCCCATCATCTTTCTTCTGTTACAATGATTACGTGTACGTCCCTCGATAGACTGCAACTGTTTGCACAACCCTCAGAAACGGAAACTAGATATAAACCTAACGCAGACCTACGGAGCTTGTAGACTCATCTTGCGACAACGAAATGATACACCCGGTGAGGCCCCTTTGTATTCCCTCGTCGACCACTAAGGCATAACAAACAACATACCCTAAGGCTGTACGTCGGAAAAGCGCGGGCCAGCCTACGAGCCTTCACAAGTCCCAAACATTACGTGTATAACATGAACCATGCTGTCTACACCCGTAACCCTTCCCATTATTTTCTTCTCTTGCAATGTCTACGTATACATACCTCGATAGACTGCAACTGTTTGCACCGACCATAGCACCGAATTCCAGCTGTAAACCTAATGCAAGTTTGATACAGGCCTATCGAGATCGTTGGGTTTTCTGGCGACATATTTACATCTGTCTTACTTCCGATCGTGGAAACGAAATATAATCAACGGCGTAAGCTTGATATAGTCTGGTAAGGAACGCCTGAATCATCTGAGGCATTAAAATTCCGTTAATTCTTTTTAGTCACGCTGCAAACGCCGTTTTGCAGAGTGGGAGTTACACCCTCTATATTCAAGTGAGATACAAAAGAGCGTCAGTCTTGCGACAACTACGGAAGAATCCTCACGTGAACTATGGCTACATCCAAATCTTATGCACCAATGGGCAACGTGAATAAAATGTATAAAACATTTACGAAGGCTTTGAAAAAGACTGAGAAAAATCTGCTATTGTCGACAACGTATAGTCTGAATAATTCTTCTACAAAGAAAATAGTCATAGGTCTCGGTCTACGGTTCGACGATCAGTTTGAACCGGTCATCAAACCCGTCAACAACTCCTCCGGAGGCGTGCGTCTGACACCAGCGTCCTGGTCGCGACTCGCAGATGAGTTGGGCAATATCTCCGAATACCTTGACATAGAAGGATACACCGATGCCCAATGGTATTTTAATCGGATTGAGCTTGGTGGCTGCAACGTCGAATTGTCAACAGCATATGGTGAGCGAGCCGTCAGATTCGAAATACCTACGGAATCCGAAGTCACCGATTCAGAAGATAAGGAATCAGACTGCCCAGACACGGCCACCCAGGATGACAACTTTCAGTCACCCGCCAAACGCCAGAAAGTGTATCAACCCACCATTGTAATGCAGAAATCCATATTCAACGGACTTAAAGCTATATTTGTGTGTGTCGACGAACGGCTACGAAGGTTTCAGCGTTTAGCCCATTTAGTAAACGGGTGCAAGAAATCATACGTCGCATACATAGCCGAGAAAGTGAATCTGACACACCTCAAGGAACCGAGTCTTTATCGCATCAGGCAAATAGCGGAGAAGGAATACGGCGCTGTCCTAGAACACATCGCGTCGTCAGCGAATCCTACCTTTGCGGAGAATTACCTCAGTATTGTTCTCCTTGAAATTACGCGGCTGTTTCCATCATACCTCGCTGCTGAAATCAAGCAGGCCATCGAAACTGAGGACAAAGCCTTAGCCAGTCTCTGAACAAACTATTTCGACACTACCATCATTAAGCATCGGGATAACCTCCTGTCCGCTATTTCACAATGAAGACCAAGGACACCGTACAACTCGAAATGAATCAGGAGGAAATTTCAGACAACGTATGTGTTACCCTGAGAATTTCTTCGTGCGAAGAGACTCGGATCAACACGGCTACACCCCGCCAAGCAAACGCAGATGCTGTAGATGAACCATTGTACGTGCCCGAAGAACAGCCTTATCCATGGATGGTACTGTCTTTACTCGTGAGTGCTATAATTATTATAAGTATAGTGTTGATGTAGGGCGCTGTAACTATAACAAATAAAAACATCCTGCTCCAACAACAAGCAAACAAATAGTAATAACCATGTATGTATTTGCACCTGTGTTAACCGAATGAACCTGCGAGGATGAGATTTGATTTTTCTACGCAATCCACCATTGAGTTCTGTTTCATCACCCACCCGCCCTGATCCTCGTACATCTAAGTATGCCTATAGTCTTGCATTAAGAAACAGAGAGAGAGAGAGAGAGAGTGACCAGGTCTATATTTTCCAAGCACACGTAAACCTTAGGATCAACACTGACGGCTGGGTAAGGTCAGTGACATGAGCATCCGACTCAGAGAGCAGGGATGGAGAAAGAACGAGAGCCGGGATGGAAGACTTGTAACCCCAAACGTCCAAGTCACAGAGTTCGCTTCGTGAACGGAGGTAGCGGGGCAGATGGATAGGTGGCCCCAGAGTCTGCCGCACGGCCAGGGGCACCAGGGTGAGGGAAAGGAGATCGTCCCATGGTCAGGGTGCACAGGCCCAGGGGCCATCCCGTAGAGTCCGGAATCTGATTCGCGGTCAACGGTACCCGGGGCAAGGGGTCGTCACACGATATTCACCACTTGGCGAGGGGGTCGCGGGCGAAGGGCTGGCGAGCCGCGGAGCTTCGAGGCGGAAAAACCGCTCCTTGGCAAGGGGTTGCGGGAAAGGGGTGGTCGTCCGGAGAAGCTTCTAGAATAAAATATCTCCGCGACGAGGGGCTGCGGGGGAAGAGTATAGTGCCCAAAATTTACTCCTCGGCGAGGGGCAACGGGGAAGGGGTGGTCGCCCGGAGAAGATTCTAGAATAAAATACCTACTGGACGAGGGGCGGCGGGGGAAGGGGAAGGCGGCCCAAAATTCGCTCCTCGGAGAGGGGTGGTGGGGGAAGGGGAAGGCATCCCAAAGTCACTCCTAGGCGAGGGGCGACGGGGAAAGGGGAAGGCGCCCTAAAGTCACTCCTAGGCGAAGGGCGGCGTGGGACGGGGAAGGCGCTCCAAAGTCACTCCCAGGCGAGGGGCAGGCACCAGAGAGGGGTGCGAGGGGGGTTTGTTGTGACGCCCCAAAGTGCCCCTATACTACTTATGTATCAACCCATGTTATTCGTTTGGTGGCTGTCGAGGGAGTGAGAGCGAGAAACGGTGAGGACGAAATTTATACGCTACGACGGTCAAGCCTTTACATCTACGTTCGAGTCTACATTACAATCTTATTGTGATTTAGGAGGGCTTATTCGACTGTTACAATTAGTCAAACACGGCTTACACTTGGACCCAGACAAAACGCAATCATCACAGACTACCCACGACCAAAAACATCGAAACAAGTCCGTAGAATCATAGGCTTCATGGTACAGACGTTTTATTCCAAACTTTGCAGAAATAATCGAGCCACTAAATAGACTACTGAACAAAAAAATGGGAATACGGATGAATGGGGAGAAAAACAGCAACACGCACTAGACACAATCAAACTTAAACTTACCACACCACTTACACTCACCTGCCCAGACTACACACAAATATTCACGCTACAACAGACGCAAGCGGCACAGGCCTAGTATAGGATTGCGTGGTTAACTAAAGATTATATTTATTGATCTTAGATCATACCAGACTTGTTACATAATAACGTAAGCGACGACACACACACGTCGGGGCGGAAGTGTGAACGGTCAAAAATCGAACCTTAGAATTAGATTGACTGAGGTAGATAATCGATATATCGCACAAGGCGAGTTTGGCGCATAATATAATCATTGTTTTTTTTTTTTTTTTAACATTTCTTTAACAGAATGCTTAGCCGTGGTCTGGGCAATAAAAAAATTCTGCGTGTACTTAGAAGGATACCACTTCAAAGTAATTACCAAACACAGTGCTTTAAAATGGATACGCGAACTAAAAAATCCGACAGGAAGATTAGCGAGATGGGCATTAGAATTATTAGAATATGATTTCGAACCAAAACACAGAAAAGGAGCAATGCACCACGTATCAGACACGCTATCACGACTCCACAAACACGAGAACACAGTATACACAATAACAGACGATACAGACAAATGGTACACATATACAAAAAGACACAAGTGCAAACACGATCAGAGAAAAATAAATTGTGGCAAATTCGAGACAATAACCTATACTTTCATAGACCTGACCCAGTCCATTCAAACCTCCTACCCGACACAAACCCATGGAAGCTAGTAATCTAAAAACATTAAATAACAGAAATACTCTACGAAAACCACGACACACCACAATAGTAGGGGAGCCCAAGAGGGGATTTTGGGTTTTATTCAAGCGCGACAGAATAATATAAGGGAGGAAACCTTGCACCCTGTTATGAACGACCACCATATATGAACCCTTCATATACAAGGGTGCGTCTAGGGTAGCCAATCAGATTAGTAAAAAAAAATCGATCCTCAAATTAATTCGAGCTCGTCAGATTAATAGAAGGTAAGTTAATTACATGGAAAAAAGCGTCAATTTCAATATTCTGACGATTTGATCATGATATAAGAGAATAAGCGAGTAATTAGTTTGCAAAAAAAAAACGTCACCTGGAAGTATTCGAGCGCAGTTATTTTTTTTTTTTAATTTGAAGGAAATCATGTAAAAATTACGGATATAATATAATCTGACGGTTTCTACAACGTAAAAAAGCTAAAATTATTGATAAAGTGAGGTGCGTGCAAGTGCTGAGAACTATGTATTTCCCACTCCGCGCCTCTGTCCCCTTCTCACTCTTTCTCTATTTCTCACTCTCTCGCACCGTCCCCCCACTACTTTCTGCGGCCATGATGCTATCTCAGCTGATCACAATACAACGCGGTCGTGTTCGTAGATTTGTGACGCTTTGGTTTGTTTATTGTGTTTTAAAAAAGTTAAAAGTTATTTTATTTAATAACAGCTATATTTTTCTTCGGATTGTTTTCAAAAACTGAGAATTATTAATTGAGGATATAACAAGTAATTTTTTTCAAAAAAAAACATAAACAAGCAGTATTTATATTTTTGTAAATAATTTTTAAAGTTGGTGACTTGCGATGATTCACGTGAGTGGAAGTAAGTGAGCGATAGTCGGTAAAGAAAGACAGCACTAGTGAGTGAGAAAGAAAACAATAGCCATTGACTATTGGTGTCCTTTACATGTGCTGTCAGAACAATGAAATTCCTCCACATAATTATCAGATTATAGGTTAGCACAACAAGGACATCGAGCTGAACTGTCTGCATATAAATCTGATGAGCTTGAGTATTTCAAGGTCACTATTTTTTTTTTACATTTTCAAAAATCGGCTGTGAGTTCTGACTGCATCCAAATCGTCAGTCTTTTGAATAGGATACCTTTTAGAGGTCACTTAACATTCCCCCTGAATATCTGATAAGCTTAAATAATTTTTTTTTTTTTTCATTTTCTACCCCTTCGTGCTGCCACCCCCGACTTGTAAGCCGGCAGATTAATACTTCTCTGTTACCGGAAGCACATAGGGCGTATACGATATTAATGTCTGACGCACTCGAGTATTTCTTTATAATAAATTTTTTTTACATTTTTGAAAATTAGTACCTACTTCCCCCGGCAGTAAAAGAGCATATATCATATGAACTTTTTTTCTTTTTAGTATCTCATCTTTATGATCCAATAGGTTCTCGCAGCGCTCAAGTGACTTACCATTTAGCCTCTTGGGCTCCCCTACTACAAGCAGGACATTTAGGGATAGAAAACACATACCAACGCATAGATGAAGAATACTATTGGCCAGAGATGTGCAGAAACACTGTAAATTATGTAAGGAAATGCGAAACATGCCAACGAACAAAAATAATACAAACACGACCCACGGGACTAATGGGATTATGAATTATAGAAAAACCATGGACAGTAATAGCATCAGACATAATGGGACCGTTACCACCCTCAAAAAACAGAAATCAATACATAATCGTATTCGATGATTTATACATTAAATGGGTAGAAATGATACCAGTCAAAAAGGTTAATGCACAGACAGTTGAACACGTATTCCATTCGCTAGTAATATCACGCTGGGGAACACCACGCATTTTACCAACAGACAACGGTGCACCATACATTAACAAACTCATACGCGACTCACACAAATATTCAACATCAAACACACGACAATACTCGCATGTTATACACAAGCAAATCCAGTAGAACGAGTGAACCGTATAATGAGAACAATGATACAGGCATACATTAACACAGTCCACCGCGAATGGGACACGCACTCGCAAGACGCACAATTCACACACATCCACAAAACACACACTGGCATACCTAAGCCTAGGAAGGGAACTGAACCCGATCCAATGTATAAGAAAACAAATAGAAAACGATGGTGAAATAGAATTACAGGATACAGACAAATGGACAGACCACTTAAGACGACTAGAAACACTCTGGTCAGAAGTACAAAGACATCTGGTGGAAGCTAACGACTAGCGAAGGCACACTACTACGATCTATGCAGACGTAACACCGAATTCATGGTAGGAGAAAGAGTACTCAAAAAGAATCACACGCTGTCATTGGGAGCAGACAGAACAGCAGCCAAACTATACAAACTTTTTACAGGTCCGTTCATAATAACAAACAAAATTTCATCCACCATATACGAACTCACAGCAAAAAACGGCAAAAACGCAGGAAAATGGGACATAGATTGTTGAAATATTGAGTTCGTCTACAAAAGTTTCTCTCTTTTGTGATACTATATTTCTCATATTTAAGTTTTATTTTATTTATTTTAAAAGTGAAAGTTTTCACTTTTCTTGCAACATCTGGTAAACACATTGTCAACCCTGTAGCGATTGCTTTTATAGTTTTCTAGAAGTAAGGATAAGAGTACTCAAACAGAGTCATAAAACCAGGTATAATTTTAAGCATGGTATAGACCCTTAAATATATTTTTGGCAATACAGCTGCAGTGGTATGGCTCCAAGGAGTTAGTTTACTCTGATCCTTCAGTTTGTCATGACATACCTCCGATACTATGTTTTGAATAAAGTAACAACCCTCCTAAAATAAATCTTTAATTATTTAATGAAATTAATCACACCAACATCCATAATCCCAACAGGTTATGGGCCCAGGCTACATTGTTGATTAATTAAAATTATCAAAATTCAAATTTTATTAAAAGGAAGAAAATAACATTTAAAGTGCGATTGAAAGTTAGTGAGTGTAAACTAAAATTAAGTGGTTTAGTGTTTCGTAGTGTAGATAAAACAATTATTTCCAAATATCAAAATAGTTTATTATTTGATAAACAATATGGAAAACATAAAATCTAAAAGAAACATTCAACCTTTCAATGGTGAAAATTATAATATATGGAAGTTTAGAATCCGTAGTCTTTTCAATGAACTTAAAGTGATTCATGTCATCTATAAACCGGAACCGGCGAATCCTGACAGCAAGTGGAAGAAATCGGAATCAACCGCGAAAAATGCGCTAATCGAGTATTTGTCCGATTCGTATTTGAGTGACGTGAAACCGGAATCGTCGACAAAACAAATTTTTGCTGCACTAGACAATATCTTCGAACGGAAAAGTGTGGCAAAACAACTAGGAGCTCGAAAGAAATTATTTAGTTTAAAATTAGAAGGTGATACAGATTTATGTAAACACTTTATGCAGTTCGATTCTTTGATATCGGAGTTAGCATCAGCCGGGGCAACCATCTCGGAGGTTGATAAAGTGACTCAATTATTACTTACTTTACCACCTTCGTACAATGGTGTTATAACAGCCATCGAGACTTTATCGGAAGATAATATCACGTTAAGCTTCGTGAAAACCAGATTATTAGATCATGAAGTTAAACTCGTAAATGAAAATCTTGATACGAGTAAAAAGGTTCTTCATGTGGAGCAGAAAACCAATGACGTCACACGATATAATAAGGAGTTCAGAAAGCCGTGGAAAAATCATCGTGGGATCGTCAAGCCTAAGCACAATGGTGCAAATAATAAGAAACATGTTGAGTGTCACCATTGCGGAAGGAAAGGACATTATAAAAATGAATGTCGTTACTACCTGCAGAGTTTAAAGCCTAAACCCAATGCAGAAAGACCAAGGACAGTTCAGTCCATCCAAGCTGACCCACTGAATGGAGACGGATTTGCATTTATGGCTGAAAACTTTCAGTTACTAAATGAAAGGAATAAAATTTCTTTCCTACTGGATTCAGGTGCCTCTGACCATCTGATAAATCGAGAGGACCTAGCCGATACCTTTGCTGACCTACAGACACCCATCAAAATTTCTCTTGCGAAGAATGGAGCCTTCATCACCGCAACTAAGATGGGAACCATCGTAGTGACAAGCAATATGGGAGTTCAAGGGAAAATCGAGAATGTACTGTATAGTCCTGATGTACCGTATAATTTGTTATCAGTATACAAGATGCAGCAAGTAGGATACTCAGTCAATTTCAGTAAACCTGGAGTGATTGTAAGCCGAAACGGTAAGACGGTAATGACTGGTAAGCCGAAGAACAATCTATTTACTCTGGAATTTTCGGTAAGTAAAAGCTTTAGCAATTATTCAAATAATGCGTCTAATTCCGAATACAAATTATGGCATTAGCGATTAGGCCATATAGGAAAAGATAAGTTTAATAAAATAAGAAATAAGCAATTAGTAGATGACGTAGAACGAGTAAGTAAAATAATACCTGACAATTATTTATGTGAAGCTTGTATTAACGGTAAACAAGCGCGACTATCATTTAATAAATTTAAGAACAAAGATTACATAGAAAGACCACTATTTAATATACATTCAGATGTTTGTGGTCCTATTACGCCAACTGCGATAAATAATAAAAATTATTTTGTATTGTTTGTTGATGAATTCACTCATTATTGTGTAACTTATTTAATGAAAAATAAATCTGATGTATTTACGATGTTTAAAGATTATGTAGCAAAGAGTGAATCTAGGTTTAATTTAAAAATAGTAAATCTATATACTGATAATGGTAGAGAGTATTTATCTAATGAGATGAAGGATTATTGTATACAAAAAGGTATCAGTTATCATCTCACAGTACCACGAACTCCACAATTAAATGGTGTATCTGAGAGGATGGTCAGGACCATCACAGAGAAAGCGCGAACAATGATATCTGGTTCAAAATTAGGTAAAGTATTTTGGGGTGATGCAGTTTTAACTGCAACTTATCTAATTAATATGGCACCAACAAAATCATTGAATGCGAATAAAACACCATATAAAATGTGGTATAATAAGAAACCACAGTTAAAATACCTAAAGGTTTTCGGTTTAACCGTATATGCGCATGTTAACACCAGTAAAAATAAATTTGATGAAAAGTCATCAAAGGAAATACTGGTAGGTTACGAACCAAATGGGTATAGAGTGTATGAAGTGGAGAACGAGAAATATGTGGTAGTAAGAGATGTAATTGTAGATGAGACAAAACTTATTGAGTCAAGACCCAAAATAAAAGTACTTGGTGAGGTCGATTCAGGTAGAAAAACTGTAGTCCCTAACGATGCGTTAAACTCAGTAGACGACCCAAGTACCAGACTTGATAACAATAAGACGGATAGTAATAGTAGTATTGAAAATTCACACAATACAGTACCTCAACTTAATGACACACAGACAGACAGTATTGAAAAACAAACCGATAATTCTTCATCTCAAGACAGTGTAGAACTTAGGCGGAGTAATAGACTCAAGGGTCGTAGCCAAACTTCATATAATGAAGATGATACGTCTTTTGATTATTTGCTGTGTGCACAATCCATTGTATGTCCTGTTCCTAATTCATATGAGGAAATTAAGAATAGGAATGATGCTAAACAATGGCAGAAAGCAATTAATGATGAATTAAATTCTTTATTGATAAACAAAACTTGGACTTTAGTACCAAAACCAAGTAATACAAATATTGTAGATTGCAAATGGATATTTACAATAAAGAACGATGAGTTCGGGAATCCATTAAAGTATAAAGCTCGTTTAGTTGCCAGAGGTTTTAGTCAAAAATATCTTGTAGATTATGATGAAACTTTTGCTCCGGTTGCAAGAATTTCGACCTTTAGATTTTTAATAGCCTTTTCAAATCAACATGGTTTTTTAGCTCACCAGATGGATGTCAAAACTGCGTTTTTGAATGGTGAGTTAAAGGAGGAAATATATATGAGGGTAGCTGAGGGTGTAAAAAGTGAGGACAACCAAGATTGTAAACTAAACAAAGCATTATATGGCTTGAAACAAGCTGCCAGATGTTGGTTTGAATTATTTGAAAAGACTCTTTTAGAAAAAGGTTTTACAAATTCTTATGGAGATCGGTGCATGTACATACTAAATAGAGGAGATGTTTCTAAAAATATTTATGCTGTATTATATGTGGATGATCTAGTGATATGTACTGCTGATGAAAATACAATGCAGAATTTTAAAAATTATTTAATGAATAAATTTTCAATGGTTGATTTAAAGGAGGTAAAATTCTTTTTAGGCATTAGAGTTACTAGACAAAATAATATCACAACACTAGATCAAAGCACATATATTAAAACAGTATTAGAAAAATTTAATATGGCAGGTTGTAACCCTGTAAGTACACCGTTAGAATGTAATTTTGATTATGAGGCATTGGAATCCGATGAGAAGTACGATGCTCCGTGTCGAAGTCTCATTGGATGTCTAATGTATTTAATGGTATGTACAAGACCCGATCTAACTTTAACTATAAGCTTACTGAGCAGATATATGAACAAAAATAATCAAGAACTTTGGCAATGTTTAAAACGAGTGCTTAGATACTTACAAGGTACTATAAATCTAAAATTAAAATATGTACAAGGAACATATAATAACATATTTGCAGGGTACGTTGACTCTAATTGGGGTGGAAATGATAATCCTGAGTTAGAATATAAAAGAAAAAGTACAACGGGTTACTTATTGAAGTTGTATGATAGATGTACAATATGTTGGAACACAAAAAGGCAGGCATCTGTGGCAGGTTCATCTACAGAGGCTGAATATATGGCTCTGTATGAAGCTGTCAAAGAGGCAATATGGTTGAAAACTTTAGCAGCAGATATAAACCTGGAAACTAAAGAACCTATCTTAATATATGAAGATAACACTGGATGTATTAGCATCGCTAATAATCCAACAAGCCACAAAAGATCCAAACATATTGATATCAAATATCATTTCTCTCGGGATCAATGTGAGAAAAAGGTTATAATTATTAAACATATTTCAACAGATCAGCAGATTGCAGACATGCTGACCAAGCCACTACCAAAGTTTAGATTCCTGGAGTTAAGGGCGAAGATGGCATTGGAAGATTGATTAGTAAATATTAAGTAATATCTAGATGTAATATTATGATTGAAATTTTTTTGGTTTTACGATCTGATAAGGTTTTTCTGGGTTTCTCTTATCGTGAAGACAGATGTCGGATCATTATGTACACGGTTAGTAACAACCGTCCCAGACAAAGAGTAAACGGAATGTATGTCGATCATTATTATAAAAAAGAAAAGAAGGTATTGTATTCGACTTTTATTTCAAGTTATCATATATATATATTATAATTTTCATTAATATTGTAAATCGTGAAAGAGATTAACTTTTGAGGGGGCGTGTTGAAATATTGAGTTCGTCTACAAAAGTTTCTCTCTTTTGTGATACTATATTTCTCATATTTAAGTTTTATTTTATTCATTTTAAAAGTGAAAGTTTTCACTTTTCTTGCAACATCTGGTAAACACATTGTCAACCCTGTAGCGATTGCTTTTATAGTTTTCTAGAAGTAAGGATAAGAGTACTCAAACAGAGTCATAAAACCAGGTATAATTTTAAGCATGGTATAGACCCTTAAATATATTTTTGGCTATACAGCTGCAGTGGTATGGCTCCAAGGAGTAAGTTCACTCTGATCCTTCAGTTTGTCAAGACATACCTCCGATACTCTGTTTTGAATAAAGTAACAATCTTCCTAAAATAAATCTTTAATTATTTAATGAAATTAGTCACACCAACATCCATAATCCCAAAATAGATAACCTAAAACTATACACATAACCGCGCAATAATTCAAACAAGGTTACTAATACACACATTACGACTTCTGCAGGATGGAAGATAATCAAGAACCGGGACCCTCAGGGATCACGCTCGGGATGGCATACCAAAAACTCACACGACAATAACGAAACATATCGCAAACGATTAGCCGTACACACGACACACAGAATTTTACCTACCCCCGACAGAAAAAACGAACGAAGCACAACGCAGACACCACGTACGACAGAACACTAAAGCATCAAACAGAGGAACGGTACTCCACCGCAATACAAGGAAGGACGAACACGACGAGCCACAACACAGACCCAGAAAACAACAAGCAGAATTTAAGCACAAATCTACATAAGATTAATTATATACAAACACGTAGAGAAACAAAAAGTACAGAAAAGTAACCGAACCTGTGCTATAAAACTTCTGACATATATTATTTATAAAAACAACAAACACACACACGCGAAACAATATAATTCCTACACACACACACACAACACAAAAATTTAGATTGCGCAAGTCACGTCACTGGAAGTGCGCCGCATCGACTGCAAACAGTTTCCGTAGCTGAAATTGTTGCTTTTTCTATTTCATCTTGATTGCACGAGCTGCTGAGTCTTACAATTAATCAATGAATTTTTCCAAAAACCAGGTTTCGAGAATTCTATTTCTTTATTCTAAACATTTAAATTTGAATCGTTTTGTGCAATCTCTAGATGTATGAATTTTTCGGAACATCGGAGATTTGGAATTCCAGCTGCTCTTCCTTTTACTTCTGAATCAAATCGTTTTTCATTTTAACCTTTACTGTACCTTTGAAGTGCGATTCACCCCAACTATTCTTCGGTAAAAGATTATTGACTTTCTTTCCATACTCGGAAAGGAATTTTATCAAAAAAAAAAATAATGAAATATGCTAATTTGCTGTAAACACCTCGAAATAATGCAATACGATACACACGGGGCGAATTCCATCCCAGCATTAAAACTGTTTTTACATCAATAACTGCTCCATAGAAAATTGAAAATATTTTTTGAATCTTTCTGAAAGAGGAATCGCAAAAAAACATTATGAATTTTCTGTGGAGCAGCAGATGAAAAAGTATTAATGTAGGAACAGTTGCAGTGCTGCGGTGATAGCCACCCCGTATGTATCGTATTAAATTATTTTGAGATGTATACAGCATGGATTATTTTTAATTTTTACATTTTTTTTTCACGAACTGCTTTCATTCCATTGCTTTCGTTACCAATTATACGTTAAATTTATCCGTTCTCGATATTTGTTCTGAATTTTACCACTTAATCGCCAAGATCAATATCAAAGACTCGGGCTGTTATGACAAATATTTGTACAACAACGCGTCTTTATCGGAAGTCATATCATTTGCCCGATTAAAATATTATCAACGTATACGAATCGAAGTCATTCAAACTTATCTCATATCGCGGAGCATGCAAATTACTTATTGTAGCAACATTCAGGTATAAAAACGAAAATAACATTTATTAATTCTACTGTCACTTACGATTAATCGATGTGCAAATAGGCGTCACTTATTTGAATTATAAAAAATTGAATTTGCGAACTAATTTACACTATGAGGACAAATATACGTCCATCGAAAATATAATCACAAGTCAAAATTATTTCACTGTGTTCATTCACAAAATTTATTTTTACGTAAAGCATTAATGCTTAATACGAAAAGAAAATACAATATTATACACGTGGCCCGTGACTGAAATTAACTGTGTATAACGCCATATTGAAATAAGTATTCCTGATGTAAAGTTGAATAAAAGAAAATAACTCACTGAAACTTAAGATCGTCACTAAAACACAATCAAACGAAGAGCGTATTTTGCTTGTCTTCAATACCGTCCAACTCCGACTACGAAGAGTTAGCGACTGAATTTGCAAACCTCTTCAAAAATTATGTGAACTGCAGGCCGAGACCAAAATTCGCCGGGTGGAAGCAACGCCTGAGTGAGCCGGGCAGGGAGAGGGAAGGGCCCAAAGACAAGGCGCGTCATTGGTGGGGCCCAATGCCGGCTGAACTAATAGCAAGCGGACTAGACGATCGTTTATACGCCCCCTGCCCAGGCTAATTCACTTGATTACACCGGTTTGAAGAAAGAAATTATTTCTCTTGTACTTGGTGAATTAGGGGGGGGGGGGGGGGGGGGGTAAGGCTTTGCACTTTCGAAAAATCGATTTTTTTTTTGTCTTATCTTGTTGTTAAACATTTCAATAATATATTCCCAAAATTTTAAGTCGATCTGAGCAAAACTCTTGTGGTTATTGTCTAGTTAGTCTCCTGCCCTTTAACACTGTAGCTCTCACAGCAGGTATACAACTTATTCACTTCTATCGTTCTGGTCCGTTATCCTGTTTCGAGAATATTTTATTTAGTAAAGACAGGTAAGTAAAGCCATAAAGACACATTTTATATTTGTATGTATACTATACACTGTACAATATTTTAAAACGAGAGACGAGCGTCAGTTTGTCGTTGTAGGTACGTTCGATTGTCGACTTGTGATTCTTTTCTCAAAACTACTTTTTCAAAGTCCGTGTTCATTGACATTTAAAAACTACTTGACCGATTCATTTCAAACTTAGTACACATTTTCTACATATAAAATACCTTCCCTCAACGTTTAGTTAAAAATTTTTTCTTTACATTAAGGGGGTTTCCCACCCACAAAATGGCGGAATTTTTCGTGGAAAATAACAGTTTACACTTTTGATGGCCACCAGAAATTTTTAAATGAAAAAAAAAATAATCAAAGAACGTTGGGGGGGAGGAGGATTTGATGATACTTTGACTAAATTTTAATGGTTTTTGATTTCAGATAATTTCCGACAGAGATATAGTGAACACCGCAAATTGTTTTTTTTCTAAGACGTTCTGGGGCAAGCTCTGTCACCGGCTTGTTTTTCAATATTTCCGCATGAAAAAATTACAGAATATTTTTAAAAGTATACTTAATAATGTACAAAAGGTTTGAATACATTTGCTCAATCCATACTTTTAAAAAAAATTCACAAGAAAAGTGTTTTTTTTTACGCTGATACCCTTACCCCCACCCCCCTTAACGCTCGTTCCAAGGCAAAAATTTTGTAAAACACAATTACGTTCAGTGCATTTTTCCTTAAAATCACTGAATATCGATGGGTTTGAAGAGAAAATGAGCTTTTGGAATAAAAGAAAAAATTGTCACTCACTTTTCGCCGATCTCGTCGAACTGTTCAATAATCTCCTTTGTTTCGCTAGATGTGTTCAGGATGATGAATTATAATTAAAAAAAAACTATTGACTAATTCAACTGGAAGTTCAGCTCACACACAATAACAAATGGTTTATTCAAAAGTTCGAAAATTGAATAAATATTTGTAAAAAGCAAAGTTATTGACCAGTTATACTGGTTTGTTTTTATTCTAGCACGTGAAATTCAATTTCAGTTTTCAGTTAAGAATTGCCCCGCTAAAAGATCTAGATGTAGGACTCTTAGTTTCAAAAATTTTAAAGTGTTATTCAAGAGTTTACAACACGATTTTGGAAATAACTGGTTAGTTTTACTTAAGTTTCGAGGTATTCGCGAGAATATTTTCAGAACAACTGCCATTTTCGAATCCAAGGTTTAAGGGAACCGCACTAGTTGGACAAAATACCTCTTAGAGCTCGTTTTGAATATTTCAGATTCGAAGAAGCTCACTGATTTGTTCTTCTCCATCTCTTGTGCTTCTCCTAAGCCTTGATTTTTTTCAAGAGAAAAATATTCAGTCTCGGACATCGAGAAGAACGTAGGACCAACAGCATAATCTGTAACGAAAACTTTTTTTGCAACGTTGGTTAAAAAGTGACTATGGTCTTTCTTCAAGAATTACATGCTTCTTCTCATACATAGTATTGTCGGTACTGCAACTTGTCTATGATGTAAAATGTTTTTTAACAAACCTTCAAAGCGAACGACAAATACGTATTTTTACTCAGGTTTGACGAAGTTGGATATCCTTTTGCGTTGAAGGCCAAGAAAATTCACAAACAAATATAAAATCAGACAGAAATGGATTTTAGAAGAAACGTTCACTGTCGTAGATTTCTTTTTGAAGACAACGATTGAAGATTCACAAATAATTCACAAACTTTCGTTATCCTATAAATTAAATGAAAATTTATCTTTTCTAATTTAAATCTTTGCAATGAAATGCAAGGTTTCTCAAATTATGAAAGTGAGAATCTGAAATACCACAATCGTGACGGCTGGTGGAAGAAATCCGAAAACATTATAAAATGTATACCCGATACAATTAAAATAGAAAAACAATCAAATCAAATTTAAACCTCGGTTTATTTTAACGACAAGGCATCGCAGGTAGGGAATACGCAAAGGGTACCATAAAATACCTCTAACCCGGAGTTAATTGGGCCGGAAAGCTGCGAGAATCTGCTATTTTATTACACCTGTAGGACTTTCCGCCTAAGTGACCCTCTTAGTCTACCGTGTCTAGTGAATATAAAAGTACAATCAATGGAACTTCACAGAAACTGTGAAAGCGAATAGATTAACCAATTCTCTTTAATGTTTTCCATGGTGTCTGACGCACAGTAAGACTTAGTCATGGCCTGCGTTTAATTGCTTTTAACCCTTAGAGTGAAAGGAGTTTCGGTGCAACAGCCGGAGTCGTCAAAGTAAATTAGGTTTATGGTATTGGTACGCAAATGAACATATTTATTTTAAATATTAATATGTATTTATTTATAATAATTCGATGCAACCTCAGGCGCTTTCTGAATTAGGTATTCAACGCTGCCGACATCGTACAAAAACTCATTTCGATCAATTTGTCGAGAAAGATTTCATTTGGTAAAACAAACCAAAGTAGAGTATAATCGAGAATCTGATAAATGTTTCACCATTTTGAAATTATTTGATATGAGGCATCGGTGATGTTAATAATTCCGATATTTTCTATGTTTGTATTTATGAAATAATCTTTGTGCCTGAAAAAACTGATAATTTAACAAAGGGTTTTACGTATACTTATAACTTTATACGGATCCCACTAAGAATTGACAAGTTAAAAGCATCACTTAAAACAATTAAGAATAACTTGTAGGGCAACTTCTTAAATTTTGCTAATTTTTTTTCCAGGAGTAGATGGCTCTCTGACTATCAGGGACATTAGACTGGGCCAAAAAAATTGACTATTTTTTTTTTTGAAAAATATATTGAGAATATCATTCAGTATGGTAAAAAAAAAAAAAATTCATGAAATTTTAAGCCCTTAATATTAACTTTAAGAGGTCTATCATCGCTATTTTTGATTTTTAGTAATAATTTGATGTTTTACGTCAGAACTGTCGAAATATTGAAGTGAAAAAATTTATGTTCACTTATCCCTTTATAAAATTAAATTCCCTACAAAAAAGGTCTGATTATAGATTTTTGTCAGACAAGCCGTTTCCGAGTAATTAAGCTTAATAAATTGATATAATTTCTCGATTTGACTTTTTTAATTTGGAATTTCGTGACTAACGAATCAATGAATGTATAAGAAATATCATGACAGATTCTTAAAAGAAATTTAATGTTCTACAAAAAAGATCTCTTAATATTTTTGCCTCAATTTAATTTTTCAAAAGTTATTCTCAATTAAAATTGAAGAAAAAATTGAAATTTCAAGTCAATTTTTTTGGCCCAGTCTAAGGGACATCTTTGAACGGCATTGAACCATCCATCAAGTGCAACGTATTTGTTGACTTGGTTGTCGAGCAAGACTTCGTAATTGTAAACATCAGTTCACAGCTGGTGTAAAGATGGATTAATGAGTTAGCTTCATGTCTCATCATTGGAATGTATACAAGTGTAATTGTATAGGGGTGTTTAATTCTTCTATCTTATCTACACTGAGAAAAGAGTATTTTTATAGTGAGCAGGATTTGTTTACTGTTAAAAAATCGCATACCTATTTGAATATGGCGAAATAAATATTTAGTTGCAGATAAGAACTAGTAACTGATTCTTTTTTTATAAATTCTATATTTCGCGCTCCGGCGCAAGCTAACAACGTTGACTGCGGATATACCGGGACAATCTCTTGAAACTATACATATAACGCGCATGCGCCAAATAATTTAATCTCATTGGTCGGTGAAATCGCACCGCGGTGATGTTTTCATCTGCTGAGCAAGGCACCAACGTACACAAAATGAAACAAAAGCTGTAATTCTCTCGCGCGTAAAGCCGTGGATTGAGGTTATGCTGCTGTTTATTTTTACGTAGCGTGAATTGTCTAAGAAGAATAGTATCGTTCAGCAATACCGTGGTTGATTTCGGAAGATATTCAACCGACGCAATAAAGAATTTAACGGAAAAACAAATTTCAAATGATACAGAAATTGGGTGTTATTTATTGAAAGAAGAAATCTGAAATTCAACGTGAAATGTCATTAACAAGTGGGAGTCTGGACAAACAGAGGTAGGTAAGTAAAAACAATGTTTATTGTGAACAGATTCTCTATTTACATAAAATTAAAAATAAATGAATGGTTGAGACCCAGTAGAAGGTCGCGTGACTAATGCCAAAAGGGCGTATAAAAATTGTACGCCCTTTTGGCTTTTCAAAACCAAAAGGGCGTATAATTTTTTTTTTTTGTGCCAATCGTTTTGTCAATATATTCTAAGCCTAAAAATGAAAAAAAAATTTTCAAAGCCAAAAGGGCGTATATCTCAAGTTATAAAGCCAAAAGGGCGTATTATTTTTTTTACACTAATTGTCTTTTAATTATATTCTAAGTTGAAAAATAAAATTCAAGAGTTCACATTGAAAGTATTTTTATTATTGAATTACACAAACTAGAAACAAATGACATGTAATTTAACTTTTTATTATTTAAAACATATTATAAGAAAATTTATTTATTGTTATAAAAAACAAATTTTAAAATTAGGGTGGTTAATTAAGGTACAATTCCCATACCTTCTATATCTTCATTTTCTACATTTTCTTCTGAAAAGAAAAGAACAAATTTATAGATTCCATTAACTCTTTAGTATACGAAAAAAATTTCAATTCAATACCATAATCTAAGTTTTCGTAAAACCGGTGATATTTATTTGGGATCGCTCCTGTAGAACAAAAGTATTGCAAATCGTCGTATTTTTTCCTTGAAATTGGCAACTTAGTATCATAAAGATTATCCAAAATTTGATTTTTTTTAAAGGAATGTTTCAAAATCACGGTTTTAAAAAAACTCCAATACTCATTTTTGATTAATAAACATCTAAAATAAAATTCATAGAGATGAGAATGGAATTGAAAATGAAAAGTTTAGCAATATACAAAAAATACGATACCGAGGACTTTTTCGAGTAACTTGAAACCATTTACCAGACTTCCATGTGACTTTAGTACCGTCGGTAAACCGCAAATTCGAAGGAAATAACTAAAAGAAAATCATCGGATTATTACAAAAATTGCATTGAAATACACAGCACAAAAATCGCAAAACAAATAACGATAAGTTAATCGTAATTTAGGATCAAACTTCACCCTTTACATGCATAATTTTTCATTAAAAAATTTCCAATATTTACACAAACTTACCCTGTTTTTGAGTTCTTTGTAATTGTTAAATGCGTCTGAATGAATTTCATGAACATAATATTGTTTACCGGTTTTTTTGGCCTGTCTAATGATTCTCACCCAATCACAAGGCGCATATATGGGTGTGTTTCGTGCTGCACGTTCAATTACTGAATGCATTGTATCACACTCCATATATGTGTGTCCAGACTCTAAAAATTTCAAATTAATCTCTTTAAGAGTTGGATGTTCATGAATAGAAACACCCAACATCGCCAGCACAATTGAATTTTTATTTTGACCTAAAAAATATGATGATAAAGATTTAAAATTAATTAGTGATTGACGTCAGATTTTTAGAGTTTTTTGGCTACTAACGTATGAAAGTATAATAATAAGTATTAAATAATTAATAACTGGATTATATATTCATTGATTAAAATAGCAAATAAAAATTTTCAATTCAATTACCTGCACAGTTGTCAGCGAAAAAATTCAATGTTTCTACTCCATTTGGAACCTCTTCATTAATGAATTTTGCGAGGCATGTAGAAATTTCTTGAGACCCTTTTTTTCCTTCACGCTCAGACCAAATGTAGCAATATCCTTTATGAAAAAATAATGAATAATTTTCGATTATTAAAATATACACAGAGAATAAAAATTCTATTAAGAAAATTTTTTTACTTCAAGATTTTACAAATTGAATAAAACTTAGTTAACGTACCATCATTTGTTCCTAAATTAAAAATAGTGAAATTGTGGGTGGCTAATTTTCGGCGATAAAACAATTCTTTTGATTTGAAAAATGGAGAATATAAGACAGCCTCAAGGTCAAAAACAGCTGTCGTGACAATATTTGAATTGCGACAAGCTGCTGTGTCGAGATTTTTTTGTTCTCGAGCAGCATCTTTTCGCCGAATATGGAGGTCATATTCTGCTTGTTTCTCAGCTTTTTCTTCGTCCGGCAACTTGGAGAAACGAGCACACCAGCACTGATCCTTTCTTGGTTTATGGAAACCAATATTCAGTTCTTCCAATTCAGCAAAATATCGAGTATCGCTAATCTGCCGAAAATTATTGTCAGTTGCATAATCCACATACAACTTGTAAACTTCCTGCTTGGTCCTAATGCCTTCCAAATAAACTTTGGAGCTGTCTCGTCGACACCAATGAGCCGGAACTTTAGGCAATAAAGACAAATGATGTCGAATCTGATTCACATCTTCCTCAGATAGCTTATTTACTGGTTCATGATGCCCACGCTGATCAGGAGATAACGATCCAGAAGTGCTCCGTTTTTCTTTAGACAGCATGGTTCTGACTTTTTTTTCAGAAATATTCAACGTCTTTAAGAAAAATTTTTGACAAACTCGGACGTAAGCATCATTCACTTTGAATCGGTACGTTAATTTGTTCCTGAAAAAAAAAGCGAAAATTAATTTTTAAAATAAACCTGATTCAAAATTTTAGGCTTTTTTGAACTTGAAAACTTTAACAACTTGGTTTAGATTTTTTTTAAACTTATTTAACTTTTTAAGACTTCCAAGAATTGAATTAGACTTACTTAGGCTTAAAATCCTAGTTAATAATTCTAGTTCAATGTTCAATCCTTAAAAGTCTTAAAAAGTTCAATAAGTTTAAAAAAAAACTAAACCAAGTTGTCAAATTCACAATGGAAGAAATCATTTTTATCATGTTTTGTTTAATTAGATGAAATATGTACTTACTTGCGTCGTCTATTATTATTTATATCAACTTCTACAACAATAAGTTTGCTGATTAATTCTCGCTGTCGATTTATGTCTCCTAATTTCCAAAATTCATTAAAAATAACTTCTCTGTCAGCTTCAGTGACACTAAATTCGCAATTCATGCGACACCCGCAGGAAGATTTCATTTTTTTTGCCGGTTGTATCTCACCTTTAACTTTGGTGTACTCGAGTCCTAGATTGCGGTTACATTTTCGTTTATTTTTCACCCATTGATGAGGTTGAGGCCTTTTATTTCGAGTACGACGTTGAGTCTCAATGTCTTCGTCGTTGGTGTTCGATGAATGATGATTTTCTGGCTGCTCAGGGTCTGGTATTTCGGAGTCAACATCTTCAATTTCGTCGAGTTCTTGCTGATCATGCTGGTCACTTGATGGAGTAAGCACGTGTCCCCGACGTTCAGTAGAGGTAGCAAGAGAACTATCATCCTCGATCTCAAAGTCTTCTGTTTTACTGTCTTCTGTTTCACTGTCTGAGAGTATGCGGTTAAATTGAGTCTTCCTCGATCTGGATGTAGAAGGAAGAGATATATCTTCTATATCTGATTCCTCTTCATCAGTTTCAGGAATGATGTGGTCGAATCGATTTTGTATCTGCTCAGGATCAAAAGTTAATGATGTTCGATCTTCCTGCTCACCGGGTCCACGTAAGCTTAACCTTGATGCCTGACGACTCAACTCCTCACAACCTTCAAATATGTCTGGACTTTCTTGCTCATTGTTATCATCACTTACACAAGACTTATCCATTGTAATATGTATCATGTAAATAATAATATTTTAAATTTTATCAAGTCACACTATTCAATGACAACAAGTATTAAGTATAATTTAAAAAACTCTAACACAATTGTCTAGCAGAGCACTTTCACTGTTGTAGGGGGCGCCAGCGATAAAGTTTCGATTATCATATGGTAGCTAAGGCGCGAGATTGAGAAATATTCAAAAGCAGATCAGTTTAACTGTTGTAGGGGGCGCCAGTGGTAAGGCCTAGCTCAACATATGGTAGCTGAGACGCGAGATTGGGGAATATTTAAATATTGCCTGTTACTGTCTTATTCAATAACTTTTTTTTTCCGATAAACTGAAATTGAAGTGCGCGCGTAATTTTCTTTTTGATAATAATTTCTAATTTATTCCTTACTCAATAATATGCAATTTTTATTCAAAATTTTGAAAAATCTTGATTTTTTTTATACGCCATTTTGGCTTTAGGCCGGCAATTTCCTAAAGCCAAAAGGGCGTATATCTTGAGATACGCCCTTTTGGCGTTAGTACATCGAAAAATTTTTTTTTGCAGATCTTTACGTTTCGAGTGATTTTAAGTCGAATGGCAAAAAAAAAATTTTTTATACGCCCTTTTGGCATGGATCCCTATCTAACTGCTGTAGTACGCCCTTTTGGCATTAGTCACGCGAGGTATTTCCAGAGTAGATTCGTTACGGTGCAGTGCTCCAGAAGTCAGTAATCAGTGCCGATGAACATGAAATAAATAAAAGAAATGAGTAACAAGGAATAAAGAAATTATTCATCTTAAACACGAAGCTTAGGAGGACAAAGAGTAGCAATTAACAGAAAACGTACGCGACGCAATACTCAAAAAACCCTCGCCGACATCGTTGATTAGTTGACAAAGTTTTTGCAGCTCCATTGTACAACAATCAATGTTCCGTTAACAAAGAGGGTTCACCAGATATCCAAGAATAAAAAGAGAAAAAGAACAACAGTTAATATTACAGTGTAAATCATGCTATTAATGAAAAATTAGGAAACAAAACAATAACTTACAAGACAATCGTCCGATAACACTGGGAGACCAATCTCCACTCTTCTGATCACCCCTCGTCTGACCAGTGGTTGCCTTTCAAAAAGTGCTGCCTTTTTTTTGCCTTCAAAAATACCGAAAGATCCTGTTTGATAGTAATAGCTTCTAATATTCTCAGGTACGAAATAATTCATTGTCAAAGCTGGACTAAATTCGTCAGGCATGGAAGCATGTAAGTAAATTTCCAATTACGTGATCTTTGACAATGACAATATTTTAACATGGATTCAATGATAAAATTCGTTTTTTTTTTCAGCAGGCTCGAAGTTTAAACTTTAATTACTACGAGGAAAATTATGCCTTACCTGATGGTCAAAACGTTTAGGTGGCAAGGATCCTGGTTTCTCGAGCGGTGCAATCATTAGAACTTTAGGGTTGGTGGTCGAGTGATTGAGGTAGATGACACAATTGGTTTACTTTAACACAGAAGAATTATTTATTATAAAACACTTGATTAAATTACAAAGAAAATAAATGATGTAATGTAATATTTGAATACGCGATGGCAGAGTTGATGAGCGCGGGTGACTGTTGAGCGTGCACCGCACGTCAGTCACTGTTGAGTGTCAGAGTCAGTCCCCGAGTCCTGTACTTGCGCTGTGTCCGTGCATCGGTCTTATGCACGAGGAAACAGTTAGGAAGTAGGTGGATGGAAGGGATTTCTTGTCTGTGATAGGACGAAAAGGTACAAAGGAGATGACATGCAGAAAATATGGGGAAAACCCAGTAATTAGGAAAACGTGCCTAAACTGCGCATGCACGATCAAGTCATAAAACTTGGATCTGCGTGCGGGCGGTCGAGTTGTAAAAACTCGAGACGCGCGGCGGCGTCGGTTGTAAAGGCTAGAGTACAGTGTATTGAGAGAAAAAAAACGAGAATACATTTAAGTACCTAGGAGTTCATAATTGCGGTGCAATAATTCAGGATTAGGAGAAATATGGATTTTTAAATGCATTTGGGATTTTTGGGATTTGTCACGTCCGGTTGTAATTTTCTGTTTAATTTTTGTGAGGCGAAGCCGCCACAGAACCATCGAACCTGGTTGTTTCGTCAGAAATCAGGTGCCAGAGTGAATTTGATCAGGCCATCGCCACCTTCTTAACATCAGTTGAGGCAAAATTGAAGAGCGGGATATACTACAGATCATAATGGCTGAATATCCCATCATTTTACTTTGATAGAGCCAATAGCGATAAGTTTGTTACTTAACCGTTGCTGTCAATTCATTCTACCGAGGAATCATTCTGTGCACCATTGTAATTTAAGCATTATTATTGACCAGCATTGTTTTTCAAACTTTATACCATTTGATTTGGTATCTTATTTTGAAGCTTACTTTTACTCTCTTTGGCATTGAATTCAGATAAATAGTTTTTCAAGTCCTCAATTAGATTGTAGGGTTGAATTTTGCTAGGCAAACTGAATCAATCTAAATCTAGAACTGTTAAATAAGTTCAGTTAAAAATGTCTTTAAATTTAATCTTAGTTGACGGTGTCATCTAGCTAGCTAGTTGCACGATAACGCGTGACTAATGCCAAAAGGGCGTACTACAGCAGTTAGATAGGGATCCATGCCAAAAGGGCGTATAAAAAAATTTTTTTTTGCCATTCGACTTAAAATCACTAAAATCACGTAAAGATCTGCAAAAAAAAATTTTTCGATGTACTACCGCCAAAAGGGCGTATCTCAAGATATACGCCCTTTTGGCTTTAGGAAATTGCCGGCCTAAAGCCAAAAGGGCGTATAAAAAAAATCAAGATTTTTCAAAATTTTGAATAAAAATTGCATATTATTGAGTAAGGAATAAATTAGAAATTATTATCAAAAAAATAATACGCCCTTTTGGCTTTATAACTTGAGATATACGCCCTTTTGGCTTTGAAAATTTTTTTTTCATTTTTAGGCTTAGAATATATTGACAAAACGATTGGCACAAAAAAAAAAATTATACGCCCTTTTGGTTTTGAAAAGCCAAAAGGGCGTACAATTTTTATACGCCCTTTTGGCATTAGTCACGCGATAACTTGAAACCAAATTCAATTTTACACTCTTTATAGGGTCCTACGCTAAGACTGAAAGCTTGTGAATCTCCATGTACCGCAATTATTTCTGCATTTCATGTTAGCATTATCTGGAGCATAAAAAATCTCATTTTGAGATTGAAAATGGAACCTGAAACACAGAGTTATTCAATAGCACGAATTGAAAACCAAGAATTTTATAATGGTTTCTGCAACAAAGGGACTCTTTCCAAATATCCTTGTTAGAAGGTGATGTTCGGAGTACTATGAACAAGATATTGTATCGGATTACATTATTTGGAAAAAAATCTTTGTAAACTTCGTTAAAAATTGGATATTCATTTATTTTGATGGAACAAGGGACACAATCTTTACATTACTTTAAAATTGACATTACTCTAAAACATGATTGTTCTTGAACCTAATTATGACATTGAGGCGCATTTTGAGAAACTTGATTTTCAACTTATGTCGCAGGATGTGATTTACATTCCGGAGTTCTACGCTTTCGATTAGATTTTCTTTGTTTCGAACCGCACTAACATGAAATACAGAAATCATTTTAATAAATCTAATATTACTTGAATTTTCAATTTGAGTATTAGGTTCCCTTCATTTATTTAATCGAACATCATTGAAAATTTGCGAAATAAATTCTGATAATCATTCGGAAATTTTAAATAGTAGTAGCAATAATTTGTTAATCGGAAAAAAATACATTGACTATCGACTATTCGTAAATTTTGTTGAACTATTTTCAAGAAAAAAAAGATTCACAGTTCCGTTACAGATAGTGAGATATTTAAATTTCTTGAACGCTCGGTTTAATGTCTCATTTTCGAAAGTGATAAAATTCAATATTACCGCCTGAAATCACAAAAGAGTGAGAAAGTTGCTTAGTTGCTTGAAAGTGGCGATGATCTTTGTACGTCTGACAAATTGAATGAGCAGATAACAGTGAATATCAGAGATGTAATTATTTTAGCCGTATCACCTGTTGATAGATAAAAATTCCGTTGTTATTTCTAATGTACGAAATAATAAAAATGATTAAATAAAGTGTCCGCACTTACCTGCTGCGTTTCTTCCAAGCACCCAACATTTAAACAGATTTCTCATTTTAGTTGAATAAAGCCAATTTTCAAAGAGCATTAGCATCAACTTTCCGAGTCATTACCTCGACTGTTTAAGATTCTAACCTCAAAAATTCGTATGAACTACAACGCCGCCAGAAACAGAGTTTGACAGCTGAAACTCGGAGTGGCCAACCTGCCCGAGCAGCCGATAAAACTCGCGCATGCGCATTATATGTATAGTTTCAAGAGATTGTCCCGGTATAAAGACTGATAGCCTTATGGGACTTTTGCGTAATGGAAAATTGACGAGATAAATTCATCGTCAAGCGGCGCCCTCTGCATCCTTTCCTGCACGCGCAACCCAATCCGGCAAGTGGTCGGTATGTCGAAACAACAAGAACTGATGTCACCACCGCTCACCGCCTGTTCCCAGACGATGCGGATATTATCGATATGGAGTGTCATCAATCAAAATGCTTAAATCGATTTTTAACAATTACCCCCACCTCGTAGCGAGTTCTTAGTATAACCATCGTATTCTACGTCGAATTTTCTATCAACAACGGGTTTTGAATTGATGTAGAAATTATTATTACTATCGGAAAGAAATTAATTTATTAAGATTTCAATACATTATTACTAGTTAATAAGTACCTCGTTCTGCATTACATCGTACAATATTTACATTTACTAGTATTAGTATAGTATTAGTATAGTATTTTTCAGAGAAAAACGATACGAGGCAAGAAAAATGAGAGGGAAAAATAATTTCTTGAATTACATTAGACATATGTGATATTTTAAAAATATAGTTTATTTGCATTGGAAAACTCAGACCACTCCACAAAAATACTACTTCTAAATATTTTTTGGAAATTAGATAACATTTGATTGTTACTAATGTTCAAGTCCATGCTGTAACAAACCCTGATGAACCTCATACAACCATTATCTCAAGAGTAATGAAAAACAAATGTAAAGATGATTGAGGTTGCTTTTTTCAATTTCTACTTATATTACCTAGTTAAATTGCGACGCTGTTCGTTGACCTCCACACACAAGATTGTTCCGAAGGTTATTACCTAAGCAGCTCAGATTGTAATTGCCCCTATCTGTCCGCTCCATTATACATTTGGGGCAGAGTCCATGTTGATTATTACGAATTTCGAATGAATTAGAAAATTGTAAGTATATCAAGATTCGTGGCAACGAATCGCAGTCAAGTACCTGTAAGCACGCGAGGGTTAGCCGGGAATTATTTTCTCGGAGGAACTAGTAGGTAAGCACGGTGTCATAACTTCGGAACGCGTCAATATTTTTCGATGACATTCGCATGCCAGAAATTCCCTTCCCACATAACCTCGCTGTATAAATTTTACTAAAATTGGCCCACTGGTTTCCGAGACATTAGTCACAAAATTTGATGAAAAAACATCTTGTTCTCCTCCTCCACCTGCGTTTTCGCTAGAAACTGGCTATCGACATTGATTCCGAACAAACGGTTGTATCGAATGACTGCAAATTTGGACTGTGGGTTTGGATCGTGGAAATTTTTCCCTCTATTGATTTTGAAGTAAATCCAAACATGCACTCGAACGAAAAAAATTGTTGAAATCTTGCGACACGGAACGCTGCTTGAGACCTCATTATGTATCGAAACGCTATGCATATTGAACTTTGAATTTGAAAAATAGTGAAAGCCATTAAAATCTTGAAGCCTATTGATTTTGAAGTGAATCAGAACACGTAATCAGACGTCATTACCGTTCTCCAGAAAACTTATTAAGAGTGAACCACCGTGGCCGCCATCTTTGTAGTCGACGGCAGAGTTGACTGGTGGTGAACGTAGGAACTTCCGCGGTCAGGAGCGTACACATATGCAAAATTATTTATGGTACCTTCGGGATCCCAAATTTCGGAAATTTTCTTTGACGAGAACATGTGCAGAACATTAATTCTTTGGTATCAACGACTGATTCAGTTGTAACGATGTATAACTATACATATTTGCTTATATTTCTGTGTTGTGTTCCGGAACAGAAAACTACTTCACATCTAATCAACGCATGTAACAGCTTGTTTAATTTAAAAGAATAAGTCAATGACAAACTTGATGATGATTCATAGTAATAATTTCTTAGACAGAGATATGTCATTATTCGACGTAATAATGTAGCCTTACACTTGTCTTTAAAAAGAAGATGATTACCAAATAGATCCATCAATATTTTGAAATAGAACAGAAATACGCATTTATGTTAGTATCGAAGTATACAGGATAATTACTTGTAAATTTTTTTATTCCACTTACTATTAGTTACAAAAATTTGCCAAAAATGCTTTCAAAAATAGTTTAAAACAAATATCATATATCATTAGAGTAGAAAGCTTATCTGGAAAAGATCTTCAGATTGGCTACAAAAAAAAAATTAGAAAATTCTTCCAATATTGGAGATAAACAAAAACACTCGATGGCGATGATCGATTGTCAACGTCAAGTAATGAATAATGAGTGCGAATCGGGCATAATGACAGATTGATTTGTGATTAAATTATAAATGATTTATCTTTTTTTATCTTCAATATTCCAAGAATTTTTCTGTCATGGTTTGAATTGTTTCAGGAGTGTCAACGTACGAAGCTATGATTTTTTTCTCATTTCCCCGCTACAATAGAAATACTGTTCGAATAGCTGATGTGATAGTTCATTGTTCACATAGATTTTTCGTCATCAATGATAATTAGCGGTTCCTACCCAAATTCGAAACTCAAAATGAATTTATGCTCACAGGCACCCGTTTTAGTTGAACTAGAATGCTGAAATTTTGGACCAATTTTTTCTAATTTCTTTTTAACCGATCTAGGAGGTGCTGAGCCGGTTCAAATACAAAAATGACTTTTTTAAGGATCAGTGTAATAATTATACTAAACAATGCTACATGCGTTGCTTCTTGTATTGTCAAGCTGATGGCCCTCTCAAAATCAAGCGTGTAACCGACGCATCAATCAACCTTCAGCGTCAGAGGTCCTGTAAAATAAAAAACGATTATTTTGAAAACTGCTTTTCAGTATCTCGTATGAGTTGTAATTTGAGAAAATGAGATACAGAAAATCATATGCAAGTTATGTGGTATGTTGAGCTATGTCTACTGTGACGTGGTATTTCGTACCCCGTCACTTTGTTTAATTATCGCATTCCCCTAGGTGCAGATATCGCTAAAAATAACGAAAGCACGTCTGAGGCCAATACTCCAAAAATGAACGACTAATTATCTTTAAGTTGAATTCTCTTTACTGAGCTAATTGTATGCTATTTTCTAACTCTGTAACGCTCTACGAGAACCATCTGCGAGACCTTCGCGTCAAGATACCAGGACACTGCCTGACAGGGGTCACGTACCAGCTCAACATCGACCACCACCGACTACAGACAAACGAATACCGCTGAAACCACTCCCGATGGATGCCTATCTAGTTGTCGAACAGGGTCGTGCGTGATGCACAAACAGTACCTCCGACTATTTAAGACTTATCGGCCAGGAGCCGAACCACGAATAAATGCTTCTACCGCTCGGATGCATCGTTAGGCGGCGTACAGGGCTGTGCGTCAAAAACACAACAAAGCCTCCCGTCGACGATACTTATCAGCCTGAAGCTGAACCGACCCTAACACCTGCTAAGTCGTTGTCTATCAAATAGAGGACGGTTTTCTCTTCACGAACCGTCCTATCGAAGGACTGCGGCGTGGAACAGACTAATGATATGCTGACCACGTGGATCTGGTGGATCTAGTGTGGGGATCCGGGTTGAGGGCCATCACCACCAGATCGTTCCGGCATGAGGGCTTCAATGAGCGAGGGCCGGGATGCAGCGCCGACGAAATAGCTACAACGGGGAGTACCAGTAAAGCAAGGAGTGAGTTACAGTCGGTCGCAAGTCCAGGAGACCGGTGACGTATATTGCCGCACACCTCAATATCGCAAGACATGAGCAGTACGACCTCCCCTCTTACCAACGATACCGCACAGCCGAGGGAAAACATCTCTGACCACCTTCCGACGTCCCGATACCTCGATACCTGTCGTCGAGGGAGAAGAAAAACAAGCGGCGAGGGATTATCGCCGCCTACCCGTAGACCAGACCTACGCGACCTGCTGGTCCAATTAGAATACCGCAAATTTGAGGAAGAATCACGTGACAGCAGCTCGACGAAAATCAGGATCATCGCTCATCTCGTCACTCTACGTTCAGTTTTTGACTAACCACGACGTGCTATCGTAATATTCAGTGCCATTATCGCTATCTGCCGATTTAGTTCTCGCTATTGTACCGCATTCTCTAGTACCTGCTATATCTTCCTTTACGTAAGTGAGGTTCCTTTTCTATTTTGTGAAGCCACGAGATTACTTGCAATATATCGTACCTTTGCCTTTATTTCTTTCTCTCTTTGTCTTGCAGTTGGTCTGCTTGAGCCACCTGGGCTCGTGCCTTATTCTCTCTTATCTCTTATCTTGTCCCTTTCTCTGTCTTATTGCAAGTAACTTCGCGACTGGTTGACTATTACTTACGCATTGTAGTGACTATTGCTTTATTTTATTGTCTTTCTCTTCTGGAATATTTGAATGTCTAATATCGCTGTCTAGCCACGCGTTCCGTTAAAGGATCAATTTTTATCTTAGCTATTGAGCATTGCTATTTCGTTATATTTTCTCTGATTAGTTCATATCTGTCTCTTTACCTATTGCCGTTGATTATCGTATCTTAGTGAGTGTACCGCGAGAGCGATCTTACATCGCTGCGCGGTCCCGCTCGGCGTTCATTTGACATTGGAGTATTGTGCCGTATCGCATAACATCTTTTTCATTATTTTCTTCGGTAATATCGCTGATCGTAGTTGTCCGTAGTCTATTTGGTTTGCCGTACGTTGCATATTAATTATCTTGAATATTGTTTGTCTTATCTTGAATTACCTTTTATCGTACCGAATATTATCTCTCTTTCTCTCGCACTTACCGCAAACTAGAGACTACGTATTATCTGTTAGTACCTATATTTTATAATAATTTTCTATTTGACCTGTTGCCTTGAATTTACCTTGTAATTCATAATTCCCTGTCTTTGCATATTTCTGATAATTCTGGTAATGTGATAACTATTACAATCTTTGTATCTCGCATGTGTTTTATAATCGCTTCTCATATTTTATGGTTTACTTGCTTAATGTTTAATTTAAGTACCGTATATCTTTTCTGTTCTGCATATTCATTATAAAACCGTATTAGTTATTACCTCGAATCATAGTATCGCGAGCTTACGCATATTTCCCGCTTATTCGGAAAACGTTCCGTTATTTGTTAAATCTCGCGCTTAACTTTTCTCTGGCTGTAAATATTGTTAATCATCGCATTTATCGTAATTGTATCTCAATCTCTGCAGTTGTTTGCTTGTTATTACAATTTATCGCTTCTTAATCAATATATTCGGTACTATTTCTGCTTCACCTGTTTCTTATTTTATCTATTGGATTTGACTCCGCCCCTCTACCATTACCTTGTCTATACTGAGCAAGCTGTGCAAAACCGTCGTAGAACCTGACCTTACCTTTACCTATTACCTTTACCTTTACCTTTATCTTTTTCTCTAATTATCTATTTTTGACGCATGTGCGTCTGGCGCCCAATAATTGTATCTTTCTCTTTTCTTATCTCTCTATATCTAATTATTCAGGTTAGTGACTGCGCCGTAGGGTAACCAATTATCTCATTTCTTCGTTTAACCCTCGCGAGAAATTTTATCGGTTACAAAATGGCGCCCAAAGTGAGGCCACGATAATAACAAAAATAATTGGTCACACTACCTATCATCCAGTATGATTACTAAGATCTGTACTTATGATTAAAAAAATTGCTTGTAGTTGAAGTAGCTTGTATGATTACTAGGATCTGTACTGATGATTAAAAAAATTTCTTGTAGTTGAAATTCGCTAGTCGGATTCTTTTCCATCGTAGCACTCAACTTTGAGTACGACTCTGGTATGTTGAATTGTACAACATCCCCAGCGCACTAACAATAAGTGTTATAGGAATGTCCTCTTCGGCAATGAGTACGCTTTGTATTTTCGATTATTCACCTTAACCAGTTTTCCTTCCACTAGGTAACATATTTCATGATTCAAACTTTATTTTCGTAATATTGGAGGTAAAATATGTATCCCCAAACATTTGACGACAAGTCTGACGATAACGTTCTATCTAAAGTCGAAAGCAGAATAACGAATAATGTACTTCCGAATAATTCGTCAATGGATCTCATTATCGCTTTTCAATTATATGTCGGTAGAGATTTTCGTCAAAGGTAAACAATGATAAGTTTTAGGTTATGCACGCAAATTACGTATCGTTATCCTCACGAGTTATTCAAAATTAATATGCATTTCACATGGCCACTACGAAGATCTGGCAAATTATAATAAATATAAATAGTTTTACATGTGTTGTTCAAATACTTACCTGGATATTTCAGCGTCGATTCTTCATATCGGTCAAAAGTCAAAGATGAATTTTATTGTTCGACACTTTCGGTGCCGCCTGCAGCAGCTCAACCCGCTCAAGCTGTGCGTAGCGTACTACACAAGCTGTGCACGGATATGCGTGTGCAGCGGACGGGGCCCACAAAAATTTACGCTCGGCTGTGACTCAGCCTCGCCAGCTCAGCGCCGAGCCGAAAAGGTAATGGTGGCGCCATCTTATATCACCAAATTTTCGCGTCGTAAAATATCAGTATATAGAACTTAACCAACAACGGAAATGCAATTAACCTATTCGGGCTGCTATTTTGTTATAGGTGGAATAAATTCCAGTGGTATCTAAATGCCGCAAATCGTTAAACAACCGAAATGCCATCCCAGTCGTTTTAGCGGTATTCACGTGACGTTCTGAGTGTGTGAATACGCGTGTCAGCTGTCAACGAAATATTTTCTAATCATTTTTTTCGTTACTTTCGATTTAACTGTAATCTCCCACTGCTATTTCACCCACAACAATTCTCAATAAGGAATCACCTCGTCACAAAACATTTGAAAAGTATGTTTTCGTCTTTGAAAATTCATCATGCGAAATTCAGTTGTACGTATGCACATGTGGTAGTGTCAAAAAAATAAAAGACATGATGGTTCACTCTGGGCTGCTGACGGGATGCTTACTCTTTGTTCTATATTATCTCTATGGTCGCGCGACCACTGTTTCGTGATGATGGGCGCCACAGTGATCGGTCACATACCTATACTGGTGGCTAAATTGTATTTTTCAGTTTCAAATTACAAATTAAAACGTAAACACTATAAAAAAGTGTTTTGAGTTGTGACCTTCATATCCAAGAATAACATTAATCAACAAATCATCAAGGTCAAGATAAATCGTCTTCATCATATTAACGGAATAAAACGTGGGAACCATGGGGTTTTTTCATGATGTCTCTCTTGCATATGGGAAGACTTTGGCGGGGAAGCTGCGACGTTGGGCCACCATATCCGAGTCTCTGTTGAAGCTTAAAAATCACCGCATCTTTCTTCTAAACTGCAAGAAACGATCGATTTTACCTACTCATTCAAAATTCTCTAAGCTTATCTCGAACGGTATTAGTTTTAAAATGTCCAAGTCGCGTAGTGTTTACCAACATAATGTACACAAATTTCAAAGGTCGTTATTTAATCTCGAGATCAGTGACGCTCACGCGACCATCATCAAATATCAAAATATTTTGTTGTCGCTTGAGAACGATATTTTAATTGACTTACCTGTTGAAGTATCAAAAAAATTCTTCGACACACAACACCTGAAATTGGAACCGGCTTTCAATACTTACAAGGCGGCTAACATCACAAGTCAGCTAATCTGATTAATAACAAAAAACGTCCCACTTCTAATCCAATTGACTCGACCTTTGAAAATTAGATCGTGAACCTTAGCAATACGGAAATTCCTGTCGATGTTACTGACGTGCTAAAAATGGGACCCAAATATGGCATTCCTTTCAAGCCTCACTGCATCCCAATCAACAAACTTATCTCTGATTTCGAATCAAAGATTTCCTTCATTCCTTCTGATTGCCGTAATACGGCCCGCCAAGATTTCACCAACACCATAAAAAAGTTTATCAACACCCCTTCTCCCCTTCGCGCTGACAACAATATCCTTCACAAGATTAAAGAAACTAAGATCTTTCAAAATAACAACCAGGACTTACTTTTCTTGAAGGCAGACGAGGGAAACACGACTGTTGTGATGAACAAACGAATGTACGAGGATAAAATGTTGCAACAACTCTCCAACAACAACTCTTACAAAGTTGTTAGATACGATCTTACCTGTACCTTGCAACAAGAAGTCAAAAAACTAACAACGGATTGGTCTAAAAGCAAACTCATCTCTAATCAACTTAGACGTCAAATCGCAAAAACTGATTGCCTACCACCTAGAGCCTACGGGTTACCGAAAATTCACAAACCGGATACACCGGTAAGAATTATAGTTTCGTTCACTGATAGTCCGACTGTCAATCTGGCTCGTTTCCTCAGTCAATGTATAGGTAACAACATCGTACCTCCCTTGTCACGTGTAAGAGATAGTTTTGCTCTGGTTAATGCTATTAGGGACTTTCATCTCCCACCTGATCATATTTTAGTTTCGCTGGATGTTGTGTCATTGTTTACAAATGTTCCACAAGATCTTGCAATCAACGCTGTTGAACAGCGTTGGCATCAGTTGGTGGACAAAATTCCGGTCCCACTTAACGAACTTTTAAAAGCATTGCACATATGTTTTAAGGCTGCCATATTCAAATTTAATCAGAACATATATGCTCAAACTTATGGTTTACCAATGGGCTCACCGCTCTCTCCAATTTTGTCGGATTTGGTTCTGGATGATCTTGAACAATATTGTCTCAACAAACTGGACTTCAAGCCTTCATTCTATTTCAGATATGTAGATGACATAATTACAGCTGTCCCTTCGGATAAAGTTGCAGAAATGCTATCTGTCTTCAACAGTTTCCATCCGAGACTACAATTTACCTCTGAATTAGAGTCTAATCACCGAATTAGCTTTTTAGATGTCCTGATTATCAATGATAACCAGTTCATCAAAACTGATTGGTTTCATAAGGCTACTTGGTCACAAAGGTATTTAAATTACCATTCTCACCATCCCAGATCTTACAAAATTGGAACGATTAATTGCTTAGTTGACAGAGCGATCCGACTCTCAAGTATGGAATTTCACAAAAAAAATTTGTCCTTGATTCAGCAGGTACGAAGTAAAAACGACTATCCACCTCGCCTGCTCAACAAACATATACAGTTCAAATACGATTCCATCTTGTCATCGACCAGCCCTAACAATAATATCGATGCAACCACTGCACAAACCAATCAAAAAAACTATATTTCGATCCCATACGTCGCGGGGTTGTTTGAGTCACTCAACAGAACATTCTCTAAGTACAAAATTCAATTTGTGGGTAAATGTGCACATGATCTATCCTCGATGTTTGATTCGGGTAAGGACCCCTTACCCCCGGGTATGCGCTCTGGTGTAGTTTACAAAATACCTTGCAACCAATGCAACATGTCCTACATAGGCCAAACTAGTAGGCAACTACACACTAGGATAACCGAGCATAAACGCAATATCCATGAACACGAGGATAATTATACTGCACTGACGAGACATGCCATCGATTTCGACCACTCCTTTAATTATTCTCAAGCCAGCATTATTGACGTTGAACCGTTGTATTACAATAGGCTACTGTTAGAAATGTGCAATATTGTTGCACATCCCAATTCTGTCAACCGAAAACAAGACATAGAACATCTGAGTAATATTTACACCTCTGTGATACGACCAATGTAATTATCCATTACCGACTGAGCTTGCTCTCGATTTTACCTCCTTAACAAAATTTTGGTTTCCTTTTAACCCGTTGACTCTGCGTTTGCTCTGATAACTATCGATATCGACCTCCCCCCACTAGACACTGGACGTTCCACTTGTGCAAATGTGCTCTGGATTCAACCTATAACGGCTGTGTGTTTTATTTTATTTTATCAAAATTAACAACAAATATGAATTCTTGGGAACTACGTGTCGCGAACGCAGTGTGTTTCGGTTTTTGTTTTTTATTGTTTTGTTATTGTTTCTATTTATTCATTAATTACCAACACGCATTCGACGTAATTGGAAGTGTCATCCCATACTAGGTAATTCCTCTCTTTTATACTTGCTCAAACATCCTTGCATATTATCTATACCACTATGTTAATTTTGTTAAAACCTAGTTGTACATTATTTCATTTTTGTTCGTGACAGATGTTTAAATAAATTGTTCTGAGGAGGGCCCCCATCAGGGCCGAAACGTAAACACTATAAAAAAGTGTTTTGAGTTGTGACCTTCATATCCAAGAATAACATTAATCAACAAATCATCAAGGTCAAGATAAATCGTCTTCATACATATTAAAACTGTGCGAAATACTTTAACTCACCTGTACCACCGCTTGCACAATGGCGTTTCGCAACTCTTTATTTGACACCAGTAAATTATCTTCCTACTTATATAAGTTCAAGTCGTATATCAATCCGATTTTATTCCCTAGTGAGTTATTGCAGCGTACAGCATTATCAACTGCCAATGTTGTATGGCTTGACCGGTGGAAGGATTGAGTTTATCATGAATGATTGGTTATACGATACATTATTGTTGTTGTTGGAGACTTGCAAAAAGTAGTGAAATCGGAATCAAAAACATCTGAAATGTAAAAAAAGCCGTCAAGTACCATAATTACATTGTAACGAAAAACTTATCGTCAATCTTTGCCGTGAAATCAGGAAAAATGCCAAGCACGACCTCCCCGCATGTACGCGTCGTGAAGTCGGACCTCGCTTTTCGTGTAGTGATATCGAAACATCATTCCAAGAGCTACGTACTTGGCGGACACATTTTTTCTATTCTTCCGATGCTCTCCTTACGCCTTTGTGGCTCCAACGAAATTGTATAAGCGATGATAATACTGTTTGCTCTGAATCGAATAATTGTAATAACGATTAAAATTATATTCATAGTGATAATGCAATGTTTTCTGTCTTATTATGACTGCTCATGCCAACACCTTAAATCGATTTTAAGGGCTTATTCGTGTGGTGAAAATTAAATATTGATGTAACACAATCTAGCATAACTTTAGTTTAGTCAGAGAAATTGAAAATTCTTTGTAGCTTTTTAGTGTAACCCGTATCGGGCAAATTCGAGAACTGACTGGATATTATTGTGTAGTATTTCTTATGCTCATACACAGCAAGTACATCTTTTAATATTGCCACTCTGGAGATAATAAGTTCTAATTCTTAATCTCCAGTGTCACTAAAAACTACGGGCCAAATATAAATTGACTCTCCTATTGTTTTCTCAAAGTTTCGTGCTACTATCAAGAATAATACGTCACTGTCTAGAAAAAAAAACCTATGTTTCTCGCTTTAAAATTTGCGCCATAGTATCAACGAATAATATCTACCTGTTACTTGAAGAGCACACGCAGCGATTTTCCCTATCCCGATACACAACAAGCAGTTCAAAACAGCCGTTGACCGGAAGTATAAATAACAAGTCACACTATCAGTAGTTTGTCTTATATCCGACTAAATACGCAAAAATATTTTTTTAAAGAAAAGATTCTCAATTTAAAAACAAGCTTTTCTTAATTCAGCCCATTGTCAAATCCTTATGATGACATAGCAATTTCCCGGCAGTTCGTGAATTTACCGGCTACAGGCTGCACTAAGACGGTGACGAAGAATTTTCATTTTTTCTCATTAAAATAAAGTTGTGCTAAATTGTGTTAGTTTGATATTTAATTCTCACCTCATGAATAAACTCTTAACAATTTATTTAAGTTGTTTGCGTAAGCAGTAATTGTAAAATACAGAAAACATTGCATTATTACCATATATAAATACAATTTTTATTGTTATTTCAAGTATGTAATTCAAAGCTAATAATATTATCATTCTTTGTGCAATTTGCTTAAAGGCACAAGGGCACATAGGACGAGTATGGGTGAAAAAAAAAATGTGCCAGCCAAGTACGTAGCTCTTGGAATGATGTTTCGATATTACTACACGAAAAGCGAGGTCCGACTTCACGACGTGTACGTGCGGGGAGGTCATGCTTGGCATTTTTCCTGATTTCATGGCACAGATTGACGAAAAGTTTTTCATTATAACCTAATTATGGTACTTTGTGGCATTTTTTACATTTCAGATGTTTTTGATTCGAATTCACCTTATTTCCTTAGATCATGACTCTGCTAGTATACGCCAAGCCATGCGATGATCGTTCCAGTTGTATTATAGTTCAGTGTGAATCTATTATCTCGACCATTTTCGCCCACGGAAAGCCCCAATAGGCTAGCAGTCTTTATACATTTTCAGTCAACTGCTCTAAGGCCGCTACCGATCAGGTTTATAAAAAAAAAAATAAAAGAAAAGAAACAAAAACCCGACTCTTTTACTAAACTGTCTGCCATTATTATCGATTTCCCTAATTTTGGTTTCCGCTTAGGGTTTGGGAAGCTATTTGTAACAGGCATAAAAATGCCACGTAACAATTTACATTGAAAAAAATAAACATCCAAAGACCCGAAAAGAGCAAAGAGCTAGGATGGATGCATTCGTTTGTTACTATATGACAATAGTAATAGATCTGCAATTACAATAATGATAATAGACATGATGCCAATACTTCAAGTAATTATAATCAGTTTATTGCCAATTAACACCGACCATTCTGACCTCACTCTTTTCCTTCCGTATCTCTAATTTTTTCTTCTCCTAAGTATCTCTAATTCTTCAATTTCCTTCTAAAGTTTTCGGTGCACATGCGATGCACGAAGTTTATTCACCATTTAGTGTAACACGTTATAAGATGGTATAGAAATGTAAAAAGTTTATTTCAGTAAAAATCCCGAGGTTTGATTTTGATTATGTCGACATTGAAGTTGAATGAATAGAATCATCGTTAGGTGTTGTTTATGAAAGAGGTATTCGGATGAATACGTAACATTTTTCGGTACTGTTGAACAGCAAAATTCTGATAAAAGTTTTATCGGGACAACTGTAAGGATTTCAACTCGCACTCAGCATATGTTCTGTATAATTACAGGCAAAAGGTGAACAACGCTTTCAAAAAAAATTTTTTTATCCTTGGCTTCTGGTCTCTATGCAAATATACTACAAATTTTACAATGCAAGTGTACTCCTGCAGGGTATGTATCTTGACGGTTGATTTGATGGGCACAACCCTTACGGAAAAAAACCCCAATTTCACACCCAAAATAACCCCCAAACTAACCCTCAACCTCTGAGGGGTAAATTCGTACCCCTTTATTCACGGTTAACCTCGAAGTCGAAGGTTTACTCGCAAGTCGAGGATTTATTGCCAAGTTGAGGGTTTACTCCCAAGTAGAGGGCTTACCTCTTAAGTGAGGGTTAACCACCAAGTCAAGGGTTTACCTCCAAGTTGAGGGTGAACCTCCCAATCGAGGATTCACTTTGAAAGAATTCTCGAGTCAAGAGCTTATTATGTCATTTTATTGGGGTTATAGATGTAACGGTATTACAAAAGTGCATCGCACACCATTAGTAAATACAATAGAAACTGACTAATCAAGAAGTTGTCTGGTTATTTCTCATTTGATATCTTGAGGCAATCATATACATATATTATACATGCATTCGGATATTCATTTTTATCAATGAATGTCACGAAAATTATATATTAACATTGTTAAATTCTTGTATATCTATACGAATTCGCGTTTAATATAGAAGGAGGGTAAAATGTATCCACACGTAGAAAAATAATCGTTAATAAAATTCAACGTACGTATGATTCATATAGCCATGAAGAATTATCTGTACCCAATGCATCCATTAATTATTATATTATAATGAAGATGTATGCGTACGTGTACATACACTACACGAAAATATATAAAATATTCAGATTCGATAATTTTCAGATAATTTCCAAGAACTATCATGTAAAAAATCACTGAGAAAATCGAAGAGGATCAATGTTTTTCATTCACCGAGTTGACGTGGGAATCCCCATATATAGTGTAGTTTATGACTTCTAATTTCAGCCCTGAAAAAACTAAGTAGTATTCTTTTGGAGCCTTGCACAATGGCATGCAGGGTAAGTAAAATGCGATATCAATAGTGATCCTTATACTATATGATGCGATGGCTTAATTCCAGCGAGCTGCTCGAAAGTTGAATTCAAATTGAATCATTGGTTTTGCTATAAATAATATATAGATAGATCATTTCAGATGTTATTGAGAATATTGAGAATTTTCGTCTCTTGAAGCACCAGTAAGAATATAATGTGTAGGTGAAATGTTTGTGAAATTTTTTGGAGTCACCAAATTTACGATATTACGTACTTTCAACAATATTCTTCTAGTAAAAACAATGATATGCACATCCGCGTTTCAGTTATTAAACGGCTTTGCTTGTCTTACGGGGCCTTCCATCAGAAGCAAAAAGAATTTCAGATATAAACATTTCACCTGCACATCATATTCTTACCAGTGCTTGAAGAGACGAAAATTCTCACCATATACATACCCGGGCACACGAAAACAAATTCGAACTCACTGGTGATGAGAGAAATTAACGACAACAGAGTCAGGGCGGCTAGGTGGTCTAGTGGCGTAAGGCTCCGGCTAAGCATCTCTAGACGCCAAGTTCGATTCCCGGCTCCGTCGTTAATTTTTCGAAATCACCAAATTTTCGAATTTACACACTTTCAACAATGTTATTGAGAATAATAGAACTTCAACGAATATCATAAGAATTACCTTGGAAATTTCACGGTTCATGATACCCTGCAATGGAATCAAGGGTTCACCGCCAATATTTTACATATTATATTTTCGCGTTGACACCCAAATTTCAGAGTTTACCCTCAAGAAGAGTTAGGTGTATCCCTTGGGGTGGCAGGGGACAATCCCCGCAATGTTGATAGTTCACCCTCACATTCACCATCAGTTAAATTTTGGAGATATGAATTACCCGCATCGTTGAAGGTGTACCTTCACCGTTGAGGGTTCACCTTCAACTCTTGGGGATGAACCTTCAATTGTTGAGGGGTAATCTCCAACTGTTGGAGATAAACCCTCCATTAATGATGGTCTACCTTCAATTTTTGGGGGTAAACCCCTAAATTTTGAGGCTTACTCCCAAAAATGGAGGGTTTTTTTCCGTGAGGGAAGAGCTGTGATTATGAATTCACGAAATTTAAATCAATTTGAAAAATGTCAGACGGGGGGGAGTTTCAACTATTCTTGGAAGTAAAGGCCGAAGATGAGTGGTCACTTAGTTCTTGTAATAATAAAAAAATTTTGAATTTTATTTAGTTAATGTTGCACGAAAAACAAAATAAAACCCAAGACGGCAGTGTGATTTCCAAACGTAATAAAAAATTGATCGAAAGTTTGACTCGTGCGATGCTTTCTGTAATTAAACAAGCATTGCCAGGATCGAGTTTGGGTATAGCAAGAAGCAGACATAGGAAGCGTTAAGAATAGTAATGCCTATTTTGTAAAAACAGTTATACACTTATCATCAAGAGCATCATCATTAACAGCAGCAATAACATCAATATCTTTAATAACAATAACAATTATGATGGAAATAAAAAAAATGCTGATGATAATATCAATAATAGTATCATTATAATAACAGTAGTAACACTAATAATACTAATAACAAATTACAAATATTTTACAATTGTTTAGCAATTTTTGTTTTTTTTTGCTTCATTGTAGCCTGAAGATGGCCGGCCGGGTCCGGTGGAAGCGTTGAAATAAATTACACTATACTGACCATCTCAGACGAATTTTCTTAATTCACTAATAACAAATTGATATGCAAATATTTGCTACACACATGATTGTAAAGGGTCATAATAGGATGATGGAAATAGTGATAGAGATAAAAAGAGAGAGAAACGCGTTTCTGTTACGGTCCAGGATCAGAAATTCATTAGCAACTTCCGAATTCTTTGAAATGGAGACGACTCATCCTTCTATTCGAAACACAACAGCACAAGAATAAAAAAATAAATGGCTACCGTTATTAAATCCGAATGATGACTGTATCACTACACCCAACACTGAAGTTATGGAACCCTGAAAAACTGTGCACAATATTTCTCAATTCGCTGTCAGATGTTTAAAATTTCACGCTAATAAGAGTTTCCGAGAATTTTTCGGAATAAGTCTGAAGGTTACGGTTTATAAAAAACCATACGACAGCTTAGAATTTGTAAAATAAGCAGACAATCGCTGGAGTCGATTTCATCTCGAATTTTTCTACGAACATCTTATGTTAAACGTCACAGACACTAATCATTTTATTTTCTAAGATCATAAGCAACAAATTACTGATAAAAGTTGAAAAATGTTTTACTGTTTCCAAGTTTCGCAACAATTAATTGAACTTCAGTGTACAAGGAGCAACGAATAATTATATGAAATAATTCTCCTATAATCTGCCAGTTACGACATCTCAAGATTAATTCACAACATAATACTAATAACAAAATAAAGTAATTCTGCTGAAATGCCCAATAAAACTGAAATTGGTCAATATTAGAGCGAAAAGCAATGATCTCAAGAAGAATTTTCTACCGGTTTCGTGTTGGCATAGAATACGAGATGTCCGCTTGAAAAGGCCCAGTAATTGATGATAGTTTTAAGGAGGCATTCGGTAAGTGCTATTTCCGGTTTTTAGCCACTGTCACCGTCTAATCTGTGCGAGATTTAAGTAACTTAATATATCCGGTGATAAAAGCCTTAAATTTTTGTAAAACATTTTTTGGCAGAGGGATAAAGGGTGAATTGAACGAAGGAATAGATTTTATTTACAGATGCGTGGTCGTGCTATGTATATGAAATATAATAATAAAAGGAGAAGAAGAGAATTATTTTACTCAATATAATTGATCGAATTTTATTTCTCTTGAGGATCTCACTTTTTTATTCATATATTATATTATATTATATTATATTATATTATATTATATTATATTATATTATATTATATTATATTATATTATATTATATTATATTATATCATATTATATTATATTATATTATATTATATTATATTATATTATATTATATTATTTGATAATTATTATTATTAGACATCGCGTCGTTGTGACAGAGCCGGGTGGAGACCACAAGTTCTTCACTAGCTATGTATCAAAAATTTGATTTACACTGTTTAGTTACGTTGTTCTTTGTATGTGTTTTCTTTTTTTTTTTTTTCCTTTTTTCCACTACTCTCGCGCCCTAAACTATACGCGAGTTTAATAAGCTCACGCATATCTGTATAAATTTCACACAATTGTAATAATTCTATTGTATATTATACATAATTTATTTCCAACGTTTCATTGGTGGTTCGATGAAAACCAATCGATGGGTGAACGGTTCATAATTACATTCCAAATGTTCATCAGTGTTGATTAGAAATATTTTCGGTCTATATATATATATATATATATATACATAAATAATGTTAGATTACATAGCGATAGGTTAAGTGCGAAAACGAGTCAAGGAGAGCACACCAAGAAAGACGGCGAAGACGGCGAAGAAGAAAAAGGAGAGACGGTGGAAAAGAAAGAGAAAAAATACCCACTCCCACCCCCGCCACCCAATTTTTACATAGTTATACAATAACTATATACAGTTATACAATAACTGTGTACAAATTGGGTGGCGGGGGTGGGAGTGGGTATTTTTTCTCCTTCTTCTCCACCGTCCCTCCTTTTTCTTCTTCGCCCTCTTCGCCATCTTTCTTAGTGTGCTCTCCTTGGCTCGTTTTCGCACTTAACCTATCGCTATGTAATCTAGCATTATCTATGTATATATATATAGACCGAAAATATTTCTAATCAACACTAATGAACATTTGGAATGTAATTATGAACCGTTCACCCATCGATTGGTTTTTCATCGAACCACCAATGAAACGTTGGAAATAAATTATGTATAATATACAATAGAATTATTACAATTGTGTGAAATTTATACGGATATGCGTGAGCTCATTAAACTCGCGTATAGTTTAGGACGCGAGAGTAGTGAAAAAAAAGAAAAAAAAAGGAAACACATACAAAGAACAACGTAACTAAACAGTGTAAATCAAATTTTTGATACATAGCTAGTGAAGAACTTGTGGTTTCCACCCGGCTCTGTCACAACGACGCGATGTCTAATAATAATAATTATCACATAATATAATATAATATAATATAATATGATATAATATAATATACTATAATATAATATAATATAATATAATATAATATAATATAATATAATATAACATAATATAATATAATATAATATAATATAATATACTATAATATAATATGTGAATAAAAAAGTGAGATCCTCAAGAGAAATAAAATTCGATCAATTATATTGAGTAAAATAATTCTCTTCTTCTCCTTTAATTATTATATTTTATATACACAGCACGACCACGCATCTGTAAATAAAATCTATTCCATCGTTTCAGTTCACCCTTTATCCCTCTGCCAAAAGAATGTTTTACAAAAATTTAAGGCTTTTATCACCGGCTATATTAGGTTACTTAAATCTCGCACAGGTTAGACGGTGACAGTGGCTAAAAACCGGAAATAGCACTTACCGATATGCCTCCTTAAAACTATCATTAATTACTGGGCCTTTTCAAGCGGACATCTCGTATTCTATGCCAACACGAAACCGGTAGAAAATTCTTCTTGAGATCATTGCTTTTCGCTCTAATATTGACCAATTTCAGTTTTATTGGGCATTTCAGCAGAATTACTTTATTTTGTTATTAGTATTATGTTGTGAATTAATCTTGAGATGTCGTAACTAGCAGCTAGTAGGTGAATTATTTCATATAATGATTCGTTGTTCCTTGTACACTAAAGTTCAATTAATTGTTGCGAAACTTGGAAACATTAAAATTTTTTTTCAACTCATATCAATAATTTGTTGCTTATGATTTTAGAAAATAAAATGATCAGTGTCTGTGACGTTTAACATAAGATACAATAGAATTCTAATAAATCTATTGTATATTATACATAATTTATTTCCAATGTTTCATTGGTAGTTCGATGAAAACCAATCGATAGGTGAACGGTTCATAATTACATTCCAAATGTTCATCAGTGCTGATTAGAAATATTTTCGGTCTATATATATATACATAAATAATGCTAGATTACATAGCGATAGGTTAAGTGCGAAAACGAGTCAAGGAGAGCACACCAAGAAAGACGGCGAAGAAGAAAAAAGAGTGACGGTGGAGAAGAAGGAGAAAAAATACCCACTCCCACCCCCGCCACCCAATTTGTACATAGTTATACAATAACTGTATACTGAAACGATTCGAGTTCATTTATCCGCCGAATATCGCGAGAGTTTCATACGTAATATGAAAAGTAACGCGGTGGTTTTGTACAAACTCGAATATCGTATTAAATTTAAGAATTTCCTGTCTCGTAAGTAGAACGGCAGGATTTGGTCTCTGGACTCGGAAGGAAGGTGAAAAATAGTTACTTCTTAATTCTCTGATGAGCTCCTGGAAGAGGTTGCTTGAGTTTGACCGTTTTTAATTGGTTTTCGAGATAGCCTCAGAAGTTGTTTCATCCCTCTCATGTGCAATGACACGAGTGGAATAAACCCATCATCACAGGCCGTGTGAACGGTTGAGGGTCAAACTTGTTCCGTGCTTTTGAAGCAAGACACGGAATAATCGCAATGAGCGATTTACTCGTGAGGCGAGAAATTTGTTTTTCAAGAGGAAGTCTTTGACTAATGATTATGTTATGTCCCCAAGAATTGGGATCTATGACAGGAAAGAATGTCGTGAATTTACTTTTCTTATAATGTACAAAATATTGTTGAAAGGTAAGAAGGAATTGGTTTCTCTTATTTGGTTTGATAATGATTCGTTTCGCAAACGGCAAGACAGAATATTATTGACGTGATAGCATGGTGGTCAGAAGGACGGTGTTTGACGATAGAAAATCGTCGTTGACGGTTTATTATTTGGTATTGATAACGATCTGTTCTGCGTATGGCAAGACAGAATATTATTTATTTGATAGCGTGTTGGTCAGAAGGACGGTGTTTGACGATAGAAAATCGTTATTGTTGAGTTATTATTCGGTATTGACAATGATTTGTTTTGCAGATGGCAAGACAGAATATTGTTTATGTGATAGTGCGGTTGTCAGAAGGACGGGAATTCTACGCAAATATACCGTCGCCCATATCAAGACATCCTGTCGCAATGCAGGAGGCTCTTTATATGTTCAGGGGCCCTACCTATGGGTCAGAGGATTCTGCGACGATCACCGTATCTGAGTTTTGACGTCAGTCGCAATGCTGAGCTTAGTTCAGATACGGCTCCCTAGTACCTGCGGACTTTTATTAAAAAGAGACGAAATTCGTCAAATATGTTGAATACCCTCCTTCGATTGAGAGTGGTGTTCGAGGATTCTCGCAGTGACGAGTCCACGTCTCGTGATCGTGAGTTGTGTCGACTGCTGGTTCCTCGTTGAGATGTCATGCTCGGCCAAGCAAATGTGCGGATGTGTCCTGAGTCGGACGAAATAACTGATCTACTCTGCGTACGATATACGATAGATGATGAATAGATGTCCAGCCACATTTGTGCTCGACTTTTATACCTGCTAGTCGTCTAGTTTCGCAGATTTTGCGAATAGTGATTGGCCGTGTCCCTTGAAGAGGGAGCACGGTAAATCGCGTGATTTGGTTGGTTTATTGGTACGTGGTGGGGTTACCGAGTGTGTCGCAAGATTTGGGCTCGTCCCGACAAGCATAATATTTGGGGAGCTCGGGCTGACCGTCAGGTGCCGGTACGCCGGCAAGGCGTCCCGTCACAATACAGTTATGCAATAACTGTGTAAGGTTCCTCTCCTCTTTCCCACCCCCGCCACCCAATTTGTACATCGTTATACAATAACCATATACAGTTATACAATAACTGTATACAAATTGGGTGTCGGGGGTGGGAAAGAGGAGAGGAACTTTGGTGGCGGAGGAGGGAGTGGGTTGGGGGGGGGGGGGGGGGGGGGAGGTGGCTGCTAGTGACATGTCGAAGAAATTTTTCGTATATTTATTAATTTTTTCAATTACGCTACTGGTTTATTACCATCATGCTTGCTTGTGTTTAGGCATGTGGGTGATGTGTTTGTATATTTTTCTCCTTCTTCTCCACCGTCTCTCCTTTTTCTTCTTCGCCCTCTTCGCCGTCTTTCTTAGTGTGCTCTCCTTGACTCGTTTTCGCACTTCACCTGTCGCTATGTAATCTAGCATTCAACTCTTGGCTTCTGTATGTGTGACGTATTTTGCGGACGATCGCCAGGATCCTGCAGGGGCCCCGATGCAATCCGGACTACATTATTTGTAAGTTAGGTAGAGGTTGAAAGGCCGTTGGTTAGACGTCCGTGTACTTGCTCAGCTTATCACGTAGGAGTATGTTCTCGTTCTTTAATCTGTCCAGCTCCTGCCGCAGGCCCATATTCTGAAAAAATTAGAAGAAAAGCACTAAATATTAATTTATTCGCTTACGATTCTTATTTTGTTCTAAAAATAGGCAAGAATATATATACATGTATCATTTTACTCGAGCCTTCTTTCATTAACAAATTTAAAATCGATTAACGATAATTTGCAGGAAAGACAAGACTATAATTTCAACGACCTGTCCTTTCTATTATTTTTTCTTTCTTTCTTTTCTGCAACATAAATGTCAAGAATCGGACTTTCGTTTCGTCACAAGTCAATGTGAAGTAAAAACATGCGATAAGAAAGCTTTTTTAAAATAATAATTTTTTTTCATAGTAATTATTAGTATTCGTAATATAATAAATTCATTCAGTAAATGCAGAATATTCACTGCTACCAGGTGGCCTCTTCAGAATTTGGGGATCATGATGCATGAAATTGTAGCAATTCTCTATTTTCTTGCAACTTTTTGAATTTTCTTTTGTTTTGAATTAAATTGTAGTGTCTGAGGTAAAGTTATTTGTAAAACAAATAGCCATATGTTTTTATGGAGTAACGAGCAGCGAGCTTAGAATTCTGGAAACCTCAATTCCTTCAAGAAAATAATCAATTATTCGTAAATGGGTTTGTTGAATAGTGGAAAAGGCACGAGGTTAGGAAGAAGTGGAAAATCATGTTGAAAGTAATTTTGTTACCTGAAGAATGAAAAGTAATTGTAAAGAGACACGTTTGATCAAGTGAATCGGTTTGTGATTGTTTGATAGATATTCTCAAGAAAATTAAATTACTCAACTATCGCATTAGACGAAGAAAAGAAGACAACCGATTAAAATCGAATTTAAAAAATTACGATTGAAATGCGAACAAGATATAAACCTTTGTTGTAAGCTGTTTTGATACATACAATAAGTTACGTAAAATTCATACAGTCTATTAATTAATCGTATCTGAAGAAAACAAAGCGCAGCTTTTAAAATGAACGCAAAAATAGAGAAATTTCTCAGTGAACCCAAAGAGCTCGATACTCGATCAGTCGCTGTTGTCGTACGATTTTTTATTTGAAAATAAATATGCTACCGCCTTGCCGCCGCGTCGGACGCGTTGCTCTACGATCGAAACTAGTCTAGACTAGCAGACCAGATATCAGATGATAACCAGATATGGTCGTTGAAATATCGGATAACCGGACGTAACCTGCACCGCGGGGATCGCCGGCTGCACGATCAGTCGGCCGTGTCGATCAAAACCGCGGGCCGAATTGTCTAAGTATAATATGTACACGTCTGTATTCGCCAGCGATGCTATTCTGTCGAATTTCTCAACTGATCGTTATACATTTCGACCGGCGACCCTGAAACCGGGAGCGCAGAGCGCGTCTTTGCGAGGCGGGACCACTAAAAATAGCTTTGCTATACAGCCGCGGGATCCATAGACCGCACAATATGCCACTAATACAGCCTGTCACCAATGGACGTGTACATACACTGACGGTCTGACGGTTTTCAGTAGTGTCGTTCTATAAGTGTCTGCCCCCCGCCCCCCTTTATTTGCTGATACGCCATTTTCTATCAGATTAGAATCGTAGCGCGGTTCATTTGAAGTGGGAAACACAGGACGCGCCACCATGTACAAGGTGTTTCCAAGTAAACGCCTTAGTGTGTTGGGTTGCCTACCACTGAGGGAAACAAGTATCGGTACGAGTTATCGGCAACTAGCGCGTTTAAAGTCCTCGTGAGTAAGCTGGAACCGCCCGTTTTGCCAAGTTTTGTGGGTTTGGTCAAGCAGTTGTTTCGTTGTTTGTCACGTTAAAGTGATTATACCACTCGACTTGACTGAAGTGATTATGGATCCGGTAGGTTTGTTTTATCCATATTTGTTCCCCTTGGACGTAGGCAATCCAACATGCTGCGGCATTTACTTCAAAACACGCTGTTTGCATGGGATTTGGCTGAAAATGGCGGGCCCAATCAGAAAGTAGTTACGTATTTGTCTGGACATATCCTACAGCGACACTAATGTTCGTTTTAATTGACATACTTTAATCAATATGGCAGAGCGTCGTATTTATTGAAAGCAAGGATTGCGGTTTCAACGGGATTAGTTGTAACGACTATTAGCAAAAATTAAGCGATGATTCTATTTTTATCCGTCACACGACTGATAAATCGATAGAAAACATAAGATAATTTAATCGAGATCCGATCAAAATAGAGTCTGAAAATTTGAAGTGAGCCGTGGGGCTTTCGGTAACCTGTTTGAGTTGGTCGTGATTTTTTTTATTTTCCAGTTTCATTTTTATTAGCTAATTTAACCACAAGT